>NW_017306797.1:546630-612576 GCF_000935625.1 Nanorana parkeri | reverse complement strand
AGTTTATAACCCCCCCCCCAATGTATCCAAAATGAGAAAAGACATGGCTTGGCTGTAGATCTAATTTAACTCCAACAGTGTTATGTTGCACTAAACCTTTCATCTAACCTATCATCATCTTAATTATCAAATGTGTTGAAAAGCCACTATAAAGGTAACATAGTAGTGAAAAACAGAACTTTTGGGCTTAACCAATTATTTTTGGTATATATTTATATTCAATGTCCCTCATATTGGGTACCTAAAGATCTAATTTTCATCACAGAAAGTTGAGTTGTAGTCTGTGTCCCCAATGGAGACCATTCTCATCACTTCCTGTCCTGACAGGAAATAAGAGTAAATCTCCACAATGGGGACAAAGACTGCCATTAAATACCTTCCAGAGGTTCACTTCTATCCCTTCCATACTCTGTCCAACAAGTTAACAATTTTGTTTCATATGTCTCAACTCATCCTCTAATATCTCTCATCCACAGCTAGATTCTGGCATTGCCAAACATCTTCATTCAATAGCAAAAGCCAGTGATTCCCGGGACCCCAATGATGTGAGTATTCCTCTCCTTATTCATTGCAAAGATTAGATTAAATCCGATTTTTGTGTAATTAGCCACAAAATAGTAAGATATAGTAACCCATGGCAACCAGTGAGAACCCATCTTTCACAGATCTGGCTGCAAGAAAGTTTGTGTGACTCTTTGTATTGAATACGTCTCTATGTTATCTATAGTTTGCTTGCCAGCAGTTTTCATTGTAAAGTAGTCATGTGTGATGTATTGTCTTTATTGTAATGCTTGTTTTCCCACTCTATAGTGCATCATCCCAATGATGAAGTTTGTAGAGTCCGAGTTACAGTACATGAACCAAAATCTTGTCCAGGAAAACTTTAACTGGTAAGGTGTATATTGTGTATTCTGTCACCATAACCTTCAAGCTAAACAACCCTATTCTAGTTCCCTACCACCTAAACTTGCCAGTGATGAAACCATAGACCATCATTAGTAACAATGAAGTAGAGTAGGGGGGGGGGAAATGGATCATTGCAAAGATTGTGGTGCAGCAGAAGTCTCTTTCAGGACCAGTGTACACAGGTGTATGAGATTAGTTTGTGATGCATTTGTTATGCATTCACTATGCTTTGGCTGCATTTACCTTAATTAGTGTGGAGGAGTAAAATGAAAGTGCAAATTGATTTTAACTGACCTAATCTGATATCAGAAGTATACATCCTCTAGCCTTGTTTAGGCTGATGTCTTATGGGCACCGTGAACACTGCTGAATCTTGCTCGCTAAGCTCTAACCCAAAATAAATTCCAAAGTGAGTTTATTCCAATAAAGGGGTCAGACATACACTGGGGTATAAGAGGGGTCTCTGACCCTGAACCCCAGTGTTCTAATAAAAATCATACATAACATAATGACGAATGCTCAGTTTTTGGGGAATGCTTGATTCCTTGCAAGAATAGGCAAAAGGTATATAAACAGCATTAGTGCTTATTTTTAAGATCTGATGTTTAGGGGCAGTATCGGTGATTTCTTCTAGAAAGGTGAATCAACCGTTTAAATATTATATTTTATTGTGTTGGAGACAATATCTGACCAATCATGAAAAGCATTAGATTATTTAAATTTTTATTAAAATAATAATTATGAGTATTAGTAATAAACTTTTGCTTATCTGTTGTTATTCTTACAGCCTCCTCGCTTTACTTTGGTCTCATATCCTCACAGTCATCTCCAACCTATCTGCACAAATCACAGCCTCTCCACGGTATTATCAACGACTGCATGCTGCACTCAAGGTGACCTTCTAAGTTTTTTAACACATCTGACAAGTGTGCCTATTTCATCAGTGTACAGTTAGCTGACTGCTCCATGTCGGCATACGAGTGGGTATAGGCTCTGCCCCCCCCCCATCTGATAGGGCTAATAGCTCATAAATTTGAGCCTCCTCCCAGCCAATATGTCTTTCCTGCTGGGCCCAGGAAGGGCTTGCGAGCCTCCAGTAGGACTATCTCCACCTGGATGGTGAAAGTGATTACCCTAGCGTATGGAGCTATGGGGTTGGCGGTTCCAGGGCATACGACAGCGCATTCGACCAGAAGTATTTCAACTTCCTGGGCAGCTATGAGCGGTGTCTCGCCAGAGGTGGTCTGCAAGGCAGCTACATGGTCCTTGGTGCATACCTTTATGCGGCACTACTATGTTGAGCCGGCGGCCTTGACGACGGTCGAGTTTGGCCGTAGGGTTGTTGCCTCTTCTTCTGTTTGCAATTAAACTACTAGCATTCCCGCCCTTGTGTGTTTGCGAGTTATTTCCCACTCGTATGCCGACATGGAGCAGTCAGGGAAACAGGTAAATTGTATTTCATACTTACCGCAATTTTCCTTTCCTGACGGCTCCATGTCGGCATAGTTCCCGCCCAGTCGAAGTTGCTAGTTATGTAACATATTGGCTGGGGGGAGGCTCAAATTTATGAGCTATTAGTCCTATCAGATGGGGGGGCGAAGCCTATACCCACTCGTATGCCGACATGGAGCCGTCAGGAAAGGAAAATTGAGGTAAGTATGAAATACAATTTTCTTGTATTATAATCATAGCTTCACCCTTATCAAAGACAAGACAGACAACAAAGCACACTAACTATTCTATATTTGTTTTTCATGAGAAAATGAATCAGTGACTGCCAGTTGCTCCAATTCCCAACATGACCAGTATGACAACAAACTGGACTGAAAAGAGTACGGTGGCCTCCAAGCACCATAGCAGTTACTAGAGATACTATGGCTAATGTTCAGCACTTGGTATAGGAAGCCAAAACCAGCCTTATACAGCAATATACATCAACTATATTTAAACCTTTTCATTTAAGATTAGGAAATGGTTAAAATCCTTGTCAGATTTATCACTATTATTTTTTGGGGAGATTTACCTTGATTATCTGTCCTGTAGATACAACATGGAATAATAGTAAATCTCTCCAATGTAAAGGGAAATCTTTTCTTAGATGTTTGTTAGCATATGCCCCACTGGAAGTTTCCCCTGTTGTACCTGTTCTGGTGACAATTCAGCTTTTAGATTTCCCATCACTTTCAGTCCCAGTGATAGTGGTCACCAGGACAAATAAAGTGAATCTCCTTTACTTGGGACACAAACAGCAAAAAAACCTTGACAGGGGTACCAGTTCTTGCCTACTTTATGCAGAACAAAAAAAAACAAACTTTGGCTTTAGATACACTCCATATACTCCAACACGTGTAATACAAACAGCATGCTTCTTTTCAGCTTTCAATGAATTAAACCAGAGCCTTGGTTGGTAGAGAATATGCATCCTTAACCCTTTCGCTGCCAATATCGTTTTTGCACACATGTTAAAATACACTTTCTCTATCGTCCATTGAGGGAACACAGCTCTGAAGAATTCTGAGACGTTGGGTATGCTGCTGCCTCCAGGAGAAAAGGACACTAGACAAAAAAGATGGATGTCTCCTTCTCTTCTGGTTTAATATTTTAGTTTACTTTGTTTCTTTGTTGAAGATGCTACTACCAAGAGCTACTAGTTGGTTTAATACCAGATATTATTAAAGTCTGGAAGACTCTCTAGCTAGCTGATAAAAATAAGAGATTGATGCCGGACAGGTTAAATCCTGGAAGTTTCTCTAGCTGTCATGAAACAGGTCGTTTCTGGTCTCAGTATTTATTATTCTGACTCTGATTGTTGTATTAGCGATTTATCCCTTGCTGAGACCTCTATGCCTGGTCTGTATAAGCAGATATAATCACTGCAGATAATCCTTATCAGATAGCTGATCTCACCAAATACCTTTTCCATCTATAAAGGTGCTTTATTCTGTACATCAGAACAGCCATTCTTCGATTATTCTGCTGTCTGCAGCAGGTGGTTGCGGTACCTCATATTTTTAACTCACACTGGTCGGAGCCATGAGTATTATTGTGTCTGAATCTGTCTGAGGTAGACTGTCATTAGAAGGGAACTGTGTTCCTTTCTTACTCTGTGTCTTATTACTGATTTTATCAAATTAGAAACTTGTGACATTTGTGCTTTAGATTGGTGTCACTGATGTTTCTGGTTCTTCCAGTCACAAGTGGCCTGTACATTTCAAGGCCTCTGAGGTGTTGCTTTGGTGGTCTGTGCTTGTTATACGTTCTGTATTTCACACGTTGGCCACGTGGGGGAGCGCTCCTCTTTATTTCTACTCAGGCTTACTGGGAAAAACTGTTACTGTTTATTTCCCTTCTCCTTCCTGAATTCTGATGACAAGTTTTCATTAAGTAAGGAGCAGCAGCGCTCATGAAAGTTATACAGCAGCCAGACATTGATGACACTTATCTAAGTGCTCACTCTTTCCTTCCTTGATTAAACAACATAACACATAGATTCATAGATTTCTGTTATGTCAGGGCCCAATCTTATGCCCTTCTTCTCAGTCACTGGTTTTACTGCACTGGCTGTTAAAACCCAGGTATTTAAAGACAAAAGAATTTCAGATTCTGTTGTCCTGACTATTAATGACCAGTGACGTCCATAGTACGTCACTGGCATCGGGCCCGTTTAAACAGCCTCCCGGCGGCATCACCGATTTCCTCCCCATACTATGGGACTGGGAGCGAGGCGTATTGCATCACTTCCGGTCACAGAGCTGTCAGTGCTGGGCTCCTAAAGCCCAGCAATAAGCTATTGAAGTGCGATCTGCACTTTAGTAGCTTATTTCAAGTATAAAAGTAATACTAGGGGTCTTTTGGACCCCCAGTATAACCTTAAAAAGTACCTGTCACTGCCAATATGCTATCACATGGGGGGCTTGTAATCCCCCCTATGTGATAGCAATTAAAGTAATGTTTAAAAAACAAACAAAAAAAACAAAAATTTTTAAAATTAATATTAAATAAAATAAATGTAAAAATCATTTTAAAAATGTTTAAAAGCCCCCGCGAGCACATGTCTCTTCACATAAACACGCTTCGGGTGCGCCTACGTATTAAAACATGATCGTGTTACACATGTTGTGTATCGCCGCGCACACCGTAGTGAGAGCAATAATTCTAGCGCCCAAATTTACACGTATCTCTAAACTGATGACCTCTGGGGGCTGTTAAAGCGTCGTCTATGGATTTTTTGGTGTACTGAATTTTGTTGCAGTTTCACGGACGCACACAATTTTTAACCTGGGCATGTTAGGTATCCATTTACTCGTTGTAATCTCATCTTTTATATTTTATTTTAAAAATTGTAATTGTGTTTTGGCGCATTTAAGTGCATTTATCATGACATTTTGGGGTCTGATAAGGAGTTGCGCTAATATCGTGCACTATAAAACTTTGCAACTGCCATCATTTTGTTCTATAGGGTCTTGGCTTCCAGAAAATATATAATGTTTGGGGGTTTTAAGTAATTTTCAGGCCTAAAATGTGGATTATAACATGTACACAAAAAAAGGCCTCAGTCACTAAGGGGTTAAGGCTTGTAGATCTACTACTTGTAAGATTTATCAACGTACATGGAAGCCACTATTTCTAAGTGGATTTCTCAGGTGGCAGTTAGTACTTCTTGGGTAAGTAATTCTTTTACTAATAAATAATAAGTAGTAAGTTAGTAATTATTTGTAAAATTAAGCTTCTGTTACTCAAATTGCAAGGCCGCAATTTGCTCTTCTGTTCACACTTTTGAGGTTTTTGCCTCTTGTGATAGTTTTGGCTGAAAAGTTCTTCAGGCGGCTGTTTGAGTATTTGAGTCGGTTCTTCTGGTTTGTATGATGCATGCCCGTCGGTTTTGTACTGCTTTGGAACATCTCTATGTCTCAGGATTGTTCAGGGTTGTGTCCCTCAATGAATGATAGAGTAAATAGAATTTTTTTCTTATCCTCTTACCGTAAAATCTTTTTCTCGAAGTCCATTGAGGGACATAACTCCATCCTCTCATTTAATTTCATACTGCTTGCTACATCTGGCAGGCTTGAGTTGGGAGGGGTTATGTCCTTAAAGTGGCAGGCTTTTAATTTTTTTTTGTCTCATGTCTATTTCTTCTGGATGCAGCAGCATAACCCTACATTTTAGAATTCTTCAGAGCTTTGTCCCTCAATGGACTCCGAGAAAAGGATTTTATCATAAGAAGAAAAACCCCCCAGAATTATATATTTCCTGAAAGCACAAACTCTGTAGAGTAAAACAGTGACAGCTGCAATTTTGTATGTTTTATGATATTAGTGCAACTGTTAAACTCAAATTTTTTGTAAAAAATACACTTAAGTAATTTTTACTGCACATAAACACAATATATTACCCAATTTTTGTAACACATAAAAGAGGAGGTTGTACTAAGTAAAAAAAAATACCAAGCATGTCAAACTCCAAAATTGCGTGTGCCCGGGAAATTGTGAAAAATTATGGTTCCCCAAATTGTCTCTGTATGATGTTGGTGCGGCTGACACCACTCGAGCCACAAGAATGCTGTGTGTTATCAGTCAGCAACAGGAATTAGGAGCTTAGTGTATTTCCTTCTCTACATGCACTGTCTTTAAAGGGACACAGCATGGAGAAATGTGTCTTAACATACACTTTAATACTGCAGTATTTCAGCAATCTATATTCTAAAAAAACTGGGCTCCGCTTATGATTTTAGTGTCAAAACAAGTAACCATTCCTTTATTCTTCATTTGACATGTTATAAGGTAGAAACAGTATTGAAGTAAACACAGTAACAGGCAGCAGATTCTTTGGACTACACAATTTATTTTCCATACGGCTATTTTCTTTGCTTAATAGCAGAAAGGAGGAAATTCCACAATACAATTGTAAGTGCCAAAAATGGCAACTGTACCTGGACACACAATGTTCCCTGAGGGTATTAATAATAAATATATCTTGTGAAAACAATAGCAAAATGTTCCAAAGTACATCCCCGCTATAACAATACCACCTGTGATATATTGTTTCAAATGTTACATAGTGGCCTGCAACTAGCTTCCAACAACTTACAGCTCAATGGTAATTGTACAGTAACATTCTGGATAAGCTGTTTTACTTGGACAGGCCGATCTTAAAGTGGACCTTTCACCATGTGCTGCACTTCTGACCATTCCCTCCCCCTCTCTATTAAGCAATAGCTAAAAAAATGAATGACCTGTATATAGTTTAATTTTGCCCCTTTACCTTCCCACTTCCTCACTTCTTGCCTAGGCAAAATGATGTGCCTTCAGCACCCTCCTGAGATATGCACGTCACACATCACAGGAGGATGCGGGTTGTTGTTGCAAGATCTTGCACCCGTATTGATGCCAGATATGCAAATGCAAAATCTTGTGATACTTTGGCACTTTCTGATTTGCAGCCTTCTGGGATGTGTGACGTGAATATCCCAGGAGGCTTCAGGTGGCTAAGGAGAAAGAAAGGAGTGGGTGGGTGAAGGAGCTAAATTAATTTACAGTTCATGAAAATAGTGTAATAGAGGGGAGGGAGGGAAGGGCAAAGTGCTATGAATGGTGAATGGCTTTTATACCATTGGTAAAAATAGTTTTTAGTAGGCCCAGGCATGAGAACAGTTTTTTTCCCTGAAGGCACATCAGGAAGTAAGAGGAAATATCTGGAAAACATGGGAAATCCCTGAACAGGTGTCCCCAGTGGATAATTTCCCCTCACCTCCTGTTCCTGTTACAGCTCTAAAATGTTAGCTTTTCCCATCACTTTCTGTACCAGAGACAACATTCACCAGGACAAATACAGAAGAAGATAATCTTTTGCAGGATCCAGACAACAATAAAAACCTAACAATGTGTTTAACAATTATATTATTTAACTTATATTATATCTTAAAGTTTTGGCTTTAAATACACATTAAACATTCAGTTATAGCAGCAGGCTTGTATCTAAACTGCTTCCCTATGAGACTGTTCTGTGAAGAGTTTACACTGTATATTCATGCAAGCTTGTGTCTTGTGGTTTGTGTTATTCAGAATTTAGAATCATGTTTCCATGCGGGAGGTTGTGGACTGTCCTTGGAGAGCCTTCACACAGCCACTTTCATTGTAAGTACAGCAAGGTCACTTTATTACATAGCTGATGTATTTTCCTTGTTCGTATAAGAAATATGCCAACTGAACTACACTGATAACATCTTATATACTGTATAGGTAACACTTGATTTTATTTAACATTTGTTATCATAGCCACCAATCCTCTTTTATGTGGACCTCTAGGCAATTTTTTGTTTTGTTAGAGTAGGAATCAATTTGAACCAATTTGTTTATTTGTTTACAGCTCTGCCATACAGTACAGCCTTGTCGTTTTTTTTTCTCATTTTTTTCCCCTCTGCAGTTAAATCACACAGGTTTTGTCCCTCCCCTAGCCTGTGACTGGACTCTCAAAGTTGAAGCGGTAGACTGATAAACTAATTTCTCTGTTACTCTGCTCTCTCCCCTATCCGTTCTTTTCAACATATTGTTGCTATGAAAGTCTTGATTCCAGCTCATAATATTGAGGCCTCTTCCACTTCCTGAACTTGGAGCTAATCAGTGCTTCTCCTAAGCTATTTCCCCAGCATTGAAAAGTCCATGGTCAGGTCTTGTAATGGCCACTGACTAGAGGCACCACCCCAAGGTGGGTGGGAACACCCACAACTCCAAGCTGGCAAGCAAAGCTTTGACTGCTCGACATCCCAAGACATAGAAGAAGCCATTAGGTAACTGTGATTATAATGTATCAGTCAATAGAACAGCAGCCTGTGGGACTAAATAACGTACCGATGCCCTGCATACAGTTCCCTTACTTCCATGTTAAAGCTAGCGCTCTTTTGGTTAGGTAATGGCTGGTAAGAATTATTGCCTATCAATCAATATCCAATTAGGGTCAAGGGAACTTTCTTTCCTTGTCATTTGGTGATTAAACAAATTGGTTACCCGCCAACTGACAATGGAATGAGAGTTCCTTCCACTTCTATTGAGCATTGTCGAATTATAATACAGATGTTGTATCGTTTGCTCTCATCTTTTTTCACATATGCTTTAAACATTTAGGGCTGATTCACACCAGATGCATTGGGGCTGCGCTGGCCGCTTTTTTAAGTGCAACCCTAACATTAGAGAAGCCAATTTTCCTCCTTTCAAATGAGCTGATATCACACCACTGCAATGTGGTGGTGTGCATGGAAACAAAGTACCGCATGTAGAACTTTTTCTCAGCACAGTGGCGTGCAACATGATACAATCTGAACGCACCCCACTGTACCCATAGAAGTTATTTTAATGTCACTGGTGTCACAAGTTCTAACAAAAAAAAGGTAACCATTGTGTTGCGTTGTGACTGGCACATCAGCACTGTGCCTAGCAAAGCACACCAGCAGCCGTGCATTGTAGTGAAGCTGCTGGTGCTGGTGTGAATGGGTCCTAAGTATTAGTCATTTCCTTGTTTTTGGTACTTCATTCACCACAGATTTCCAGGATATATTGCCACCTGTCTTATGTAACACATATTTGTCACTTACCCTAAATGTATGCTTTAATGTCATATCAAGCCACCTTCTAATCTTAAATTACAAAGATAGCTGCGATCTCTTATGAATAAGATCAAACTGACCCTTTGGCTAAAATTTCAAGCGCATTTAATCAACAATTTGTTCCATTTGTATACCATTTCACAGACCCTGGGACAGGACCTTGATCTTTGTTCCTGCAGTACTCGAAAACTAATTGAAAGGTATTACCAGCAGAAGATCAAGCAGCAGGTAACTCGCTGTCAACAGTGTCTAAGTACAGACACAGTTATGCAAGTAACATACAGTATATATATTGTAAGTATCATCATCATACCAAGAGATTTCAAGGACTCAGTCCACTCACAAAGGTGCGCTTAAGCCTATGGTCTCACTAGTGCTTCTGCATGATTATGCATTTTTGCAGGAGTCCAATCCAACATCCCCAGGTAGGAGGTCGGTGAAAAAATACGAGGATGACAATGTGTTACAGAGGCGCTCATTGTGTGTTGGTCATGTGTCCCTGAAAAAAAGTCTCATAACTCTTGTTATTTTAGTAGAATGTATTTATTATTCATTGTTCACCTAAAACACGTTTTGTAGCCACTGGTCACTTCCTTGGAAATATGTTGCAAAAACAGAATCACTGAATATAAAAAATAAGTATAAAAACAAAGAGAAATATTGAAGTATATAGTCATGTAGTGAAATTGTTATATGTAAATGAAAAAATTTAATCAATATATTTTGTTAAACAATAATATGCTCATTTTATAGAAAGATATATAGAAGGATAAATAATCTCAGTCACCTACTTTTTATATGCATAAAAAGATGTTGAGTTTCCTCTATACTGGCATCTAGTGACTTATACTGTTTTATACAATGATGGTAATCATGGTTTATAAGTTTAGTACCTCAGCATCCCTATCAGGTTCCGTTCAACCACTATAAAAGTCATCGGGTGCTGCGCCTATTTTTGTGACAGGTGCAGTGGCCGGGCAGAGAGCTCAGTAATGCTGAGCCTGTGATTTTATTACGCTCAGCGTTACTGAGCTGCTCAGTATGGACACTCTGAGTTTAGTGCCGTTTCAACAACAGGTACATGAATCTATTTGTTGTGGGCACTGTTTATGAATTCCCCTCATTCTGTTTTAAGAAGGCTTTATTGTGCTTGACACTATTTTCGTGGAAGGCTTTTTAGGCCACTTCACAATAAGTTATAATATTCCATTGGTCACCAAGGCCCACTTCATAGAAGCCATGGTTTCCGTGCATGGCACAGATGATGGCAAGCAAGCATGCTGTAAACTAGCAGTTTGGGGTGTACCATTGGCCCAGGGGCAAGATAGGAATGGCTTACCTGCTATCCTAAAATGTAAAAAAAAATGTATATTTGTCATTTGTGATGGAATTAGACATGCAGGTGCCTTCTGTTCTAAAAAGACATTACTGTCCTTCACACTGGTTCAGTGGAAAGCTTTTTGGTTCTTTTTAGCCCACCTAACCATAACCTGGCTATACTGGTTTAAAAGAATGCACTGGGTCTTCTTTCTATTTTATGTATGTTGGTGTGTGATGAAATATAAACACCCAGTTTAACATACAAGGCTGGATCTCCGACAAGGCCAACCGAGGCCAGGCCTTGGGGCAACAGGGAGTAGAGGGGCAGCAGGGCTGTGGAATTCCTATCTCCTGATGCCCGGGACATGCAGTTTCGGGTGCCGGCCGGGTAGTTGTTCTCTATATTTAGCCCTGCTTTGAGCAAGCAAGGCTAAATGTACAGCAGCGAAGCCGCCACTTGTTTTGTACAAGTGATCTTGACGATTTCGCCGAGATCACTTGTATGCAGCCTGCATACAGGGGGGTGCATTGAGGAACCTGGCATTGGGGCAGCAGAGAGAGTAAATCCGGCCCTGTTAACATACCCTCAGCCCTAGTTTATGCAATAAACCTTACCGATAACCTTCTAGTGATCACATTTTATGGGCTATATTTGACTGCAAATGTTTCAGAAAATTTACTGAAATATATAATTTTTAGTCGGGGTGGTCAGAGTAAAAGTTACACAAATCAGATTGTATTGGTTGGATGGTAATATTCACTGCATTTTTTAAACAGCAACAGGGAGTGTCCTCTGAGAAGTATGGTGCGGTCACAGTAAAGGCCAGTTATCGGCAATCAGAGCAAAAACTACGAGTGGAGATTCTAAATGCAGTGAACCTGCTTCCTCTGGATTCCAATGGTAAGAGAATGTTTTCTGGGGTAGATGACTTGTACTCAGTAGTAGAACTACCAGAATAGCAGCCCACTGTGGGGGCATGGTCAGGACCAGGACGGGTGAGCTATCTGCTATAAATCTCCATGTGTGTGTGTGGTTTGGGTACAGTGCACACCATACAATGTATCATCATCCACTATATGTCACCTGAGGACATGGCTAGAATAAGGGATGGAAAAACGTCTACAAACTCCTCTCCAGCAAACTTGCATGGGTAGGGGGCATCTGCACTCTTAACCACGGTCCCGGGATCTCCAGGACAATCCCAACATTTACAGTCTGACCTCGACGCTCCCGTGTCCAAGGAAATATCCTGGGAGCCACAGCAGCTGAAAACGTAACTGCAAATGTTGGGATTGTCCCAGGGATTCCAGAATTGCTGATAATTAGCAAGAAACAAAACCTAAAGTCTCCAGGGGGACACACAGGGGAAGGGACAGCCTTTGTCGTAGCCCCCCCCGCCCCCATAGTCACAGGCAGAATTTCAGGGATCACTGTGTGAAGGACCTATAACTAAGCGTGCGTAATGTAAAGGTGCCCATACACTGCACGATTATCGTACGATAATCGTATGCGATCGGTTTTTCGTACGATAATCGTGCAGTGTCTGGGTAGCGTGCAACCGCGGATACTGTACAATCGTACAACGTTTGACTACCTAGCATGTTCAAAAACCTGTGCGTAACCGTACGATAATCGTTCAATGAGTAGAGTAATCGTTCGTCAAGGATCGCACTGTTCGTTCAGCGCATGCGTTAAACGATCGAGCAATCGGAAGTAGAATGACGGCAGCTGGCTGTACTCGCAGCATCCACACCTCTGTTCTGGTACCCACATGCAGCAAAGCAACGTGCGAATAAATGTCACGTTTCTGCGATGACCTGCGTTGCTGGCGAGCATGAATGACAGCAACACCAACCATCACAATAGCCATGCTACTCATATCCTCAGCCATCGTTTGCTTTCAACAAGTGTGGGAGAGAATGCACTTGGTTTTTGCCCTTTAAAGGGCATAGTACGAAAGATGATGCCCACTGCTCGGGTTCAAACGATTACTTCCGTCGGTCGATCGAAATCGTACGATTATTAGTGCGGACGTACGATTATCGGATCGACCGCTATTGAGACAAGTTGGGTGCGTCCCACGATGATCGTACGATATTCCGATCATCGAGGGGTTTTATTCGTACTATAATCGTGCAGTGTATGGGCACCTTAAAACATGTCGGGTGGAGCCTGCTGACACCACTTCCACAAGAACAGACGGACCTTTTTATGGATGATTGTTTGATTTTCAGTTGATGTGGATGTGCCGATTGCAGCACAAAATCATGCAAGTGAACTTGTTGTTAGTATTTTGATTGCATAAACTTTTTTTACCTTGCGAGTATTTTTTCCTGTTGTTTTCATGTGATGGATTTTGGAGAATACTGCCAGGGTTGCTGTGTCTATGGAGGGAAGATAGTAATCACCTCAAGAGAGGGAGCAAAGTGTTTTCACTAGGTGCATACTGACCTGTGTGTATATATACAGTATATACTGGGTCGTGCCAAGTCTGATGAGTTCCTGGACACAAGGGAAGGATGGTGGACAAAGCACTCAGTAGTGAAGGATTTATTTGGAAGATTGTCAATTTTTTATCAATATTATTACCTAGAATCCTGCTCCTGAAGGTGGGTCTATAATGCAGTGGTCAGAGACTGAAGATCGGAAAAGACTAAAGATTCCATGTTAAACAGTGTGGGAGGAAGCATCTCCACTGCCAGCTATTGTATTAAATACCTGAAACTGTAACTGCATCAGATCATTTTGAAAATCACCTGATGCAGAAGGAATGGGCCCAAATTCAAGCCATGTATGGCCAGCCTGAGCCTCTCTATAGGTGCCCACACACCTTACACTTTATCTGTAGATTTCCTATGGTCAGATGGAAAAGGTGCAACAGATTACTCCATCTACATTAAACTGTGTGGATGGAGGAATCTCCACCTGGGCCAATCTGTTGCACTTTTGCACCACAGAAAATCTGCAGATAATTGTAAGGTGCGTGGGCACCTTTAGAGAGATTAGTCACTGCGTTAATGACTCATTTCAGGTCTCTAAACAGTGGTCTTCATTCAGCACAGCTGACAAGGAATCTGGCTAATGACAACAATTGGGCAGATCGTACGGGCTTTCAAGAAGCATACGGCCATCGCAAGACGTTGGTCGTAAGCTGTATGGGCACCTTAAAGCTGTTCACACACCTTACAACCATCGCAAGAATTTTGTCTTGCGATGGTTGTAAGGTGTGTGAACAGCTTTAAGGTGCCCACACACCTTGCGATAATCGTACGATAATCGCGGGCAATCCCGCGCTCGTACGATTATCGCAAGGTGTGTGGGCACCTTAAAGCTGTTCACACACCTTACAACCATCGCAAGACAAAATGCTTGCGATGGTTGTAAGGTGTGTGAACAGCTTTAAGGTGCCCACACACCTTGCGATAATCGTACGATAATCGCGGGCAATCCCGCGCTCGTACGATTATCGCAAGGTGTGTGGGCACCTTAAAGCTGGCCATACAACCGGGGCAGAACATGTGATCAGCTGATTACATCATCCACACCAAACAGGGAGGATGAAGGAATCTCCCCTGCTGGCTATTGTATTCAGCAGTTGATGGGACCCGTGGCTGTTGTATACCTGAACAGTGACAGCCTACAATTTTCCAGTTGGCAAAAGTCTAATGAAAAATCGAGCTGACAAGACCACCCCTCAGCTCGAATTCTGTCTAACATAGCAGGAGTTGGCTGCAAATTGTGCAGTCTATGGCCAGGTTTAAGCTGCATCTGCTGTCTGGACAAAGGGCTACATAATATCAATATGCAATATTTCATATTTACGTGACTGAAAATCTTTAATATTTTAGTCCTGACCATTATAAACATTTAAAAAAAAA
The DNA here is from genome assembly GCF_000935625.1 of Nanorana parkeri. Taxonomy (NCBI): domain Eukaryota; kingdom Metazoa; phylum Chordata; class Amphibia; order Anura; family Dicroglossidae; genus Nanorana; species Nanorana parkeri. The sequence continues at coordinate 597,872 of NW_017306797.1, read as the reverse complement.
TGATGTAGAAAACCGTAATCCATTCCCTTTAAATATCATGATTTGAAAACAAAGTAAACTCATGTTGTTGGATCACCTCTTTGTATACACAGGGAGCAGTGACCCCTTTGTACAGCTGACGCTGGAGCCTAAGCATATATTTCCAGCAGTGGAGCCGCGCTGCACACAGATTATCAAGAACGAGCTGAACCCTCTGTATGATGAGACATTCGACTTGTGAGTCATTCTAAAACCCGTTTTGTAATGGACCCTAAAAAACCCTAAAAAGAAATCTTTGCATTGGCTGTACAATGTGAACAGACGTATTTTATGTTTCTTCAGCCTGGTGGCCCCGGAGCAATGTGACATTCCTGGAGCCTGCCTCCTGGTAACGGTGTTTGACCATGATACCCTTCTTTCCAACGAACTGGAGGGTGAAGCTTTCCTGGATCTTGCAGATGTGCCAGGTTTAAAAGATGACACTGGTGACCCCGTGACCAGCATCCCACAGAAGCGGCTCCCCCTCAGTCATCCAAAACTCAATGGTTTGTACTTCCTTTTATGACATCCATGTGCGATAAATGATATCCTGGAACCCTGTAAAATATGTTCTTCTGTTTGAAGAGTCAGTGGTGGTGAAATTCATCGGTCTTAAAGCAAAATGCTTCACAGACAATTTCTGCCTGAGATCCCATTGGGGAGATTTCTATCACTTCCTGTGACACCAAGGCAATAAATGAGGGGAGTGGTCGGGGAAGTAAGGCACCGACAGCAAAAAAAATGTTCAGAAGTTCTTACCCCTCTACTCTTTAAAAATGTGTTTATGTCTGTGTCCACATTTGAGAGTTTGAATGACTTCCTGTCCTGACAGGAAGTGGGGGGAAATTGCTTCAGTAAGGACACAGACAGCAATTAAAACCTGAGATGTTTTGACTGCAGTTTGGCTTTAACCCTTTCACTGCCACTGATGTAAGTGCTATTTCAGCAGCTGCATCGGCATGTAAACAAGCTCCCTGCTGCTGGGGAGATTTTCCCTAACTCTAGACAGGAAGTGATGGGAAATCTCTCCAACTTGGACACAGACAGAAACAAAAATATATTTTTAGCTGAGTGAGAAGGGGTTAGAACTTCTAAAAATGTTTTTTTATTGCTGTCTGTACCTTCCTGTCCCAGTGACACACTGCCCTCATTTTTTGTATGGGTCTCACAGGTATAGAAAATGTAGGTCAATTTCTCTAATAGGGTCACAGACTGAAGTAAAAATGTGATCCAAAAATAAAAATTCAGAGTTCTTCCAAGATACAGTGAAAGAACTCCAGCCATCATTATTCTTAACCCTGGCATTGGACTGCCCTTGCACTGCAAGGGTTAAATGTTCATTTTTGTCTAGTTATAGCTGGCTGCTATTCTGGTCCCTGCTGCCTGTCTCTTCCTCCGCTCCAGCGATGGTATGTCCCTCTGTGTCCTCACTTCCTATACACTGTATGATACATGATGACTCACAGGACCTTCGAGTGCAGCAGCGGAGAGGGAGAGAGGCATCAGGGACCCGTCTAACAGTCAGCTGCCTGCAAGGTTCAGGTGAGTATAACTGTTATTTTTGCACCTAGATAAAATTGATCACCACTCAGTAGCCCCACTGCAAGGGTTAGGAATAATTCTGCCCGGAGTTCTTCTTTAAAGGATAACAGAGTGCCTTGTGCTGATCAGCTGCTTTAAAAGTGCCTATGGGGCAACTGTAAATGAGGAGCTAGAGCATGTGCTAGGAAGTCTCAGCAACCAACAGTCCCATATTTAGCATACATGGATCCCTTGAACTGCTGCATAATTGGCAGTATTATGTCTGTCTCTGACCTCAAACTTTAACCTGCTTTGGTTATTTTTCTGTGTATTACTAACTAGACTAAGTTTGACAAATAATCATTGCACAAACAGGTTTTAAGCCGCCGAACTGAAGTCTTACACCGTCTCATCTTTTTATAGTCCTGTACCCCGGCATGTTCTTATTTGTGAATGATTTTGTGGTAGGAAATACCTTCAAATTACTTTTTGTTACAGTAAAAATGCTGTTTTCGGTCTCACACTGCAGTGCCCTGTGCTGGCAGAGCTGAGTAAAGGCCACACCCCCAGCACAGGTGTTCTCACACTGACTTGTATTGCAGAGAAGGGGAGGAGTGTGTCAGAACGAATACAACGCATTGTCATATTTAGATCCCGTGCACAGCTGGTGAAAAATAGAGGTCAGACTATGAAAATGGAGGTTGCTAGCACAAGGACTGTCTGACTGCATATCTGTTTCTGTGCCTTTCACTAGGCTAAACATTCTCTTTCTTGGACAAAACAAACATATTTGTTATGAACAGACTGGGGACGTGAGTACTGGACACAGTTATGACAACAAGCCAAAGAAAACGAAAAGTCTCCGTTCATACCATTAGCTAACACTGCAGGACGCAGGCTATCATCACAATGACAGAACGGCTTGTTCTTCCTGTTTTCCCGACACTGATAATTAGCAGTGTGTCTCTTATTTTAGGGGATCGAATCCTCCAGCTCCTGGAATGTCGTCGCTCTGAAAAGGAAGCCGTTATGTTTGTCAAACTTCGCAGACAGAGAGCTCGTCAGTCAAGAGAAAGTGAACGATGACCTTGGAGCATGGGAGGCCGTGCAGAACAAGATGTCATTTACTGGGCAGGAGGCTCATCTCTGAACACTCCGTGTACTGGACTTCAGAAGAACATTAGCAAACACTCTGCATAGCATAAGTCTGGTCCATGTGTCCCCTCAGTCTGGTCCATGTGTCCCCTCATTCTGGCCCATGTCCCTTCTTAGTCTGGTCCACACGTCCCCTCAATTTGGTTCGTGTCTCCCCTCAGTCTGGTCCATGTGTCCCCTCAGTCTGGCCCATGTCTCCCTTCAGTCTGGTCCACGTGTTCCCTCATTCTGACCCATGTGTCCCCTCAGTCTGGTCCATGTGTCCCCTCAGCCTGTCCCGTGTCCCTTCTTAGTCTGGTCCACACGTCCCCTCAATTTGGTTCGTGTCTCCCCTCAGTCTGGTCCATGTGTCCCCTCAGTCTGGCCCATGTCTCCCTTCAGTCTGGTCCACGTGTTCCCTCATTCTGACCCATGTGTCCCCTCAGTCTGGTCCATGTGTCCCCTCAGCCTGTCCCGTGTCCCTTCTTAGTCTGGTCCACACGTCCCCTCAATTTGGTTCGTGTCTCCCCTCAGTCTGGTCCATGTGTCCCCTCAGTCTGGCCCATGTCTCCCTTCAGTCTGGTCCACGTGTTCCCTCATTCTGGCCCATGTCTCCCCTCAGTCTGGTCCATGTGTTCCCTCATTCTGGCCCATGTGTCCCCTCAGTCTGGCCAAATTGTTGCCTCAATTTGGCCTGTGTCTCCCCCTCATTCTGGTCCAAGCGTCTCCTCAATCTGGCCCCTGTGTCTCCCCTAGTCCGGTCCCTGTGTCCCCTCATTCTGGTCCCTGTGTCCCCTCATTCTGGTCCATGCGTCTCCTCATTCTGGCCCCTGTGTCTCCCCTAGTCCGGTCCCTGTGTCCCCTCATTCTGGTCCCTGTGTCCCCTCATTCTGGTCCATGCGTCTCCTCATTCTGGCCCCTGTGTCCCCCCTTAGTCTGGTCCACGCATTCCCTCAGTCTGGCCCCTGTGCCCCCCCTCAGTCTGGCCCCTGTGTCCCCCCTCAGCACAGCATGGTGTCCCACACAGTCCTCCCTGCTCGGTCCGGGCGGTGGTCTAATGTCCGCTGGTAATGGGGTTGAGGAGGCTCCGCTCTGTGTCGGCTCTGCCTGGCCAATCTGAGAACTCCAGTGAGCACAGAGCAGGCCATTGGCCATAGTGGGCTGGGCTCAGCAGGGCCGAACACATAAGGATGATTGAGTTCTGCCCGGCCTGGCCCACCGGGCAAGTGCTTGCTATGCCCAATGGCCAGTCCAGCCCTGAGTTCTACAGATGTACATAAACCTCAGAACCTAATTTTTTTCAACAGTTGCATTACAAATGATTGTCTGTCTGAGTCTACCTTGGAGAAAAACCTTATCAAAACACTTTTGCGGCTTCTTAGCAACCCACAACTGTTGTGACAATATAACTTTCATCAGGAATATGTAATATACAGCACAGCTTACAGAATGCCTCAGTCAGGACAATGTAATGTACGTCATACTGTATAGTATGCAGGGGTCAGGAGTATGTAACATACAACACAATGTACAGAGTGCAGTGATTAGCATTATGTACCATGGTGCCCCTTAAATTGCTAATCAGCGGGTAGGAAACAATTCTCTGGTGTTGGCGGTCAGTGTGAGAAAACATGTCCTGGACAATTGGAAGGAATGGAAGGAATAATGGCTGGAGTCACTGGTAAGCTGGTGGTGGTCAGTGGGAGGACAAATGCCCAACATCATTGGTTAATGGGACAAAAATACCCTGTGACACTGGTATGTGGAAGGAAAAATGTCTTGTACGAATGTAGTAGAAAATAATGCCCAGCCTCTTATAAAATAAAAATGCCCTGCCTGATTGAAAATACAAATGCCACGCCTATCAGAACATACAAATGCCACGCCTATCAGAACATACAAATGCCACGCCTAATTGAAAATACAAATGCCCCGCCTATTAGAAAATACAAATGCCCCACCTATTAGAAAATAAACATGCTCCACCTGTCAGAAAAGAAACATGTCCCGCCTATAAACATGTCCCGCCTATCAGAAAATAAACATGTCCCGCCCCTGATGGTCATCAGGAGTGAAAATGGCCCAGCGTCAGTAGTCAGAAAATGCTTTAGGCGTGAGATGTCAGCTGTGTGTAGATCACAATACCGATCCCTTGTCAGATAACACAGTCCGTATCGTTATGTCACCAGTGTATATAGATGCTTGCTTGGAGTTCCCCTTTAACGTTTCCCTTCCTGCTTTGTAGCACAACATTGACTTCTATACTGTCTGTTTCTTCTATAAAAAATCAGAGAATATTTCAGAACACGTTCTCATTGTTAGTAAATGGTGAACACATGCCTTGTACTGTAAAGAAAGGGAAAGGCCAAATACTTACAGCCTGCAATTTATACAAAATGTCACCCACATTGTATGTCCATCACATGGAGTGTGTATTCTGCCTGTACTAGAATCACCCACATTGTATGTCCATCACATGGAGTGTGTATTCTGCCTGTACTAGAATCACCCACATGAATAAAATACACATATTACAAATACAAAGTTACAATGCTGTGTAAACAGGTTGGACCTGGAGGAAGAGCGAGTGTTAGAACATTCTGCCTTTGATTCTTCTCTCTCAGACTGTCTACATGAAATGCTGACATGACACAATGTATAGATTTTCCGAAAGGCAGAATGGACTGGTTAAAGTGACCTCTCCCGTTGCCTATTCAGAGTAAAAGGGTCACTTAAAGCAGCACAATATTTATTAACCCTTGCAGTGGGGCTACCCCTGGACTGCAAGGGTTAAGTGCTCATTTGTGTCTAGGTTAGAAACAAAGTTACACTCACCCAATCCTCGGGAGCCAGCTGGCTGGGTGCCTGTCTCCTCCACCACTGCAGCGATGGTATGTCCCTCAGCCTTGTCACATCCTATACACTGTGTATGGAACGTGATGACTCAGAGACCTTAGCCCACTGCAGCAGAGTAGGAGTGAGGCAGAAGGGACCAGTCTAAGAGCCAGTCGGCTCCGAGGATCAGGTGAGTATACTGTAACTTTGTTCCTCCCTAGACACAAACAAGCCCTAAATCCTTTCAGTGCGGGAGTGCCCCACTGCAAGAGTTAATCAAATGTGTGCCCGGAGATCTGCTTTAACTCCACCCCTCCACAGGCTCGCTCTCCTTTTCTTCAATCTACTGCTGCTCCAGGAGTAAAGTAATATACCCGACATTTCCAGGTATAGGTAAGCATGTGACTCAGTCATGTGACAGTGCTGGTGCCTTATGCTTAGCCCAGCAGTGTTACATAGGAGGAGTCCATATCCCTGTGTAAGTTCCAACAGTTCTTTTCCCAGTTGTGGTGGCTGACTGGTGCAGCACTGGGAAATGAGAGTTTTTGCTGCTGGGGTGGGGCTAAGTGACCCCTATACTTTGCTCTGCATGAGCAAATGAGAAAGTCCCTTTGATAGCATGCACAAGGACAAGAAAGGTAATAAATATTAAACTCAAGGAGGGGGATTTATCAAAACTGGAGCAGCTGTGCATGGCAACCAATCAGCTTCTCTCTCATGTTCAACTCTTACCTGAACAAACTACAGAGAGAAGCTTATTGGTTGCTATGGGCGACTGCTCCAGATTTTGTCTGCTCTAGTTGTGATAAATTCCCCCCAGGGTGTGTTATTTTGCTGCCCTGCCTCAGTCAATATCATATGTGTAAGAATAGTAGAACGTTACCCTCTAACATGTACTTTGGAGAAGAGGAATCCATTAGCCCTGCAATCAGGTCAGAATTCTGCAGACATCTGCCTTTGGAAATGTCTGTTGTGGGTACTGTGGTGAGTTGGCATCGCTTCCCCAATGGACATGATAGAGTTCCAGCTGACATAAAATATGGGATATAATGGTTGGATGAAGGAAGCATGGAACTGGTGAAGAAGAGGCATATCATCTGATACCTCATGGAAGGACAGACTACCCCCATCCCAGTCCAGAAATACGCCAAGTTTCTCCTGCAGTCCTGTGGCTACTAAAATTCTCTGACCATCGTGCCATGCGTAACAGCGGCTGCTGCTCCATTCCAGGCACCAAGACTTTGAATTCCTGCCAGCCAGGCAGTAGCTTTGGTGACCTTTGCGATAGATGTTATGATAGGCCACACCTAAGCTTACTCGATTTCCAGACAGGTGGACCTCCCAGTAATGCCTCCCATGGCCCATCGGCTCCATGCCGAGTACTTGGGTGTAATGGTTAAAGCGCCCGGGGTGGTCTAAGTAAGCCTGAGGCTGCAGCTTGCACAGAACTCGGCGGTTTCCTTGCGTCAGACATAAGTTGTGATGGGCAGTTTCCGGGTCCAAGCTGACTTCTCGGAGATCTAAACACAACAATGGATAACAGTCAGTGAAATGTACGCAGATGGGTGAGCAAAGGTCATGTTTAGACGTCAAATATAAAGAGGAAATATCTTACACTGAAGGAACTCGGCTCGTGTCCGTGGGGTCAGAGGCTGCAAGGAGATTCCCCACAGTTTAGGTGGTGATATGGGGTAGCTGCTCCGTGTAGTCCACACTGTAAGACAACGGAAAAGTTATATTGAAGCAAGGAAACTAGTGGCTACGACACGAATGTTAGAAGCAGTACTCCAGATAAAAAGAAACTGCCCATTAAAAGATTGAAAAACAAAACCAAATGTTGCTGCAAAATTCAGCTTCCAATCCAGAGATTTCCCTCCCAGTACTTTTTCTCACTCATATAGCCACCATCATACAACCCTCTTCCTCTGAGTCCAGGTTATCCCAAACCTGCCCCCCAGCCTGTGACTGGACAGCGAAAGGAGAAGCAGCATAGTGATGAGTTTATCTCATTCTGCTTTCTCTTCCTACCAGCACATATGTACTGACTGGTTCCTTGTGCTGCTTCTTCTCACACTCCAGCTCTGCTATACACAGACTGCAAATGGCGGATACCAGTTCAAATTCAAGTACTTGCATTGCTTGCCTATAAAGATGTATTATTGATCACAGAGCTGAATTGATTTGTGTCTTTTCCAGTTGTGGTGTTTGCGCCCCTCTACCAATAACAGTAAATACAAACAGCTCACCATGATTTCCTGTATTATCCTTTGTAAGTTTCATTTCAGGGTTTTTAGTTTTTTAAAAATGTTTTTTAAACTGATGTTTTACATGTGTTTTTATAATGGAACGATATGTTTATTTAAAATCTGATGTCTTGGTGGGTTGCAGCACACATTTTTTTTTAAGGTCTAAGGGCTTGTTCACACCATGTCCGGATCATGTCCAGACCATAACAGTCTGTTCCCGGACCAAAAAAGCATCCCAATGTATCCCTATGGTATTCCTGGGCTCTGTTCACACCAACACAGACCGTTTTGGTAAAGACAGAAAAAATAATGCTGGTCTCATTTTCTCTGGTTTGGGATGCACTAGGACGCATAAAAATGCATACAAACGCATGCGAATGCACTGTATCGCACCTGAAAGCCCATTTTAAGTGGAAAAAAATAAATGCTCCGGAACGCGGCAAAATCATGGCAAAAAAGCAATGCACTGCGTTCCAGATCTGGTCCAGATCTCATCCTGGAAAATGGTGTGGACCTGGCCTAAAATGGGCTTTCAGGTGCGGTCCAGTGCGTTTGCATGCATGTCTATGCTTTTTTGACAAACAGTATCACAGAGCTGAATTGATTTGTGTCTTTTCCAGTTGTGGTGTTTGCGCCCCTCTACCAATAACAGTAAATACAAACAGCTCACCATGATTTCCTGTATTATCCTTTGTAAGTTTCATTTCAGGGTTTTTAGTTTTTTTTTCTAACTGATTTTTAGTTTGATTCACTCTACTGTACTATATTCTTGATGAAGCCCCCTTGCACAATACCATTCTTTTGTACTGTTTACCCCGAGTCCGTAGTCATAGGACTGTGTGCAACGACATGACTTACCTTGTTGTACCAGCCTCCCCATGTGGTCTGCACACACCTCCTGTAAACACTCTTTAAATTTAGTAACAGCTGCATAAAGTCCATTCCACTGTGTATCCTGAACTCCGAGCTGCTCTTCCTGAAATGCAAAAATGGAGACTTGAAATGCGTCAGTTATGAGGGCACTGCTCATTGCCCTTTAGTGCAGCAACATGATGCCACCTCAATTACTAGACACACCCATTATTTGCATTGCTTGTGTAGATGCTGTGGTACCCCATAAGCCCATGATGTAACAATATAGGCAGCAGGATCTGCACAGATCCATTCTTGGGGCTCAGTGCCTGACTCCCCACATGTGTATTTACTTTCTGATGGTAGAGCGAGTAGTACTGTTGTCACTTCTGACACTGCAAGTAATGTACTCCCAGAAGCACCAGCCTTCGAGAAACCTGAAACTGTAAGGCCACAATATACTGGAGGTTGAAGTTGCCTGGAGCGCTTTGCCATGCAGGGTTTAGCCAAGTTCTAGGCAGCCTCAAGGGGCCACTTTCTGCGCATCCCTCATCATGGAGTCTGTGTTTGATGAGGTCACAGACCCCAGGAAAACTACTTATCCTCCTTTTCTGAGCCCATTTATACCTGTAGATTTGTGTACCTGTAAGGGCTCATTCAGACGGGTGTGCACATCCATTAAAAAAAAAAACAATCCCGGAAGGATGTAATTGTGTGCAGCAGTCTGTTCTTCCCTATGGGAGGACGCGGCTGCATGCAATTACACGCAATCACACACACACACCCGAACCTGCACATCCGTGAGAGTCTGGGTGCCCCCACTGATGCAGACAGTGTGTGTCCAAATGCAGGCACACGCAACACCTGTCAGGATCAGGTCATTTTACAGGCGCGCACGCTGTACGGATGGGCACGCCTGTCTGAATGAACCCTTAAACAAGGTTGACTTGACAATATCTGGGCAAACAAATGGCAGTCCTGACTACATGAGCTGCAAATGGGCCATCATATATGACACACAGCCAGCTATTGTAATACATGGACAACAAATGGGCAAAATATGACCCCCATCCCTCTAATCTGCAGTGCAGCAGATGGTCCCACACCAGCCCTTGCAATGACATCACTCCTCTTGTAGATCCTGAGAAGACCCTGCTGCTGGACGACCTATTGATAATGTTCACATCACACAGGCACTGTGACACGTAAAGAAGGAGCCTGCGATATGTAAACAAAGGGAGAGAGAAGGCTCAGTACTGGAGGATCACCTGCAGTAAGTAAAATGGGCACTTCCACAGGGTTTTTGGGGAATTTTTGCCAGCAATCTACTAGAGGAGGGAAGGAGGGAGGGGTAGGAGGAAGGATTCGCTTTTCACTGAGATTGCCTTTATGACACGGGCAACAAATAGCCAATCATTGCAATATTTAGGCAGAAAATGGTCAATTGTGACAAGATGCATCGGCACTAAGATTAAAATAAACTAGGGTACATACAGCATAGTCAGTAACATCACGAAGGTGCATGCTCAATAGCAAAATGAAGGTTACTGGAAATGCACATACTAGATCATATATAGTGATCACCTGTAATTGATCCTGTAGCTGATCTGGAACAACTTGGGCTAGTTGTGACACTGATATGGAGAGTCCTTCCAGCTCATGACTTCCTGTGTTCTTCAGCATCTGGCACTGAGCCTGATCCATCATCTTCATCAGCCGCAAACCTGAGGCCTGTAGGATCCTTACAATGTCAGCCAGCCCCTGACTCACTATCTTCTTGGCTCCCGAAACCTGTTAGAAAATGCCAGTTATGAGTATGTGAATATTAAAAGTATGCATATAGAATACATACAGATAAATGACCTCTGAAAAATATGAGGCTGTCACTCCACCATCCCTGGACTTGAGGATGAAAGCAGACCCTACATAAGATATATCAAGTTAAGTGCATGCATGCCTAGTAATGTGTAAGAGTAACACCACACGGAGATCACAGTCATTTCTCTGACAATGCCTACATCTTCTCTTCTCTCCAGAAGGCCTTCACCATCATTGTCCACACGTTTGCCAGTGCCACCATCTTCTTGAGGATGGTGGCTAAGAGATAAAACAGTCAGGTGTCCCCTGCTGCAGCCTTACATCCCAAAGACTTGTTACAAGCTTGCAGTGTGACCGCTTGGCGAGACTAAGGAAATGCTTCCTCCTGCCTGCAACAGACAGAGGACATCTTCTCAGCCTAGGGAAAGTCACCTGATTGGAGCTCCAGGACTGGTTTTAAATGATAAAAGATGACGTTTTTTTGTAGAATTATAATTACAGCTGTTGTATATTGTGACATGTTATATAGACTTAAAAGAGAACTATGAGGTGAGTGCTTTTCACTCACCTCATAGTTCTAGCCGACCTGTGACAATGAGACTGTCACAGGTCGGCTCAGTAGATCGGGAGGTGAGCGAACATATACCGGCGTTTGCTCACCTCTCGATCCTGTCACGGCTCTCTGCCGTGACAGGGGAGGGGCTGGATTCCCCCCTCCCCGCCAGCGCTGACGGGCGAGGGGGCGCGTACAGCTGGCTTTGCCTCTAGATAGGCAGAACCAGCTGTCAGTCACGCAGCAGGGCGGAACTCGACATCGATGTCGGGATCCACTCCGGCTGCGGCGTCTCAGTATACCGCGAGCTGTAGCTCGCGGTATACTGAGCTTAGGGTGACGGGAGGACGCTAGTTTGTGTCCTTCCGTTACCCTAAGGAGAACTATGGGGAAAAGCCCTAACCCCATAGTTCTCCATTAAAGGTCCACCTTAACGGAACTTTACTGTATTTTTAAATATATCCTGTAAATGATGTGGCCTCCATACAACAAAACCAACATGTCCTAATCCCTCAGGTCCTACTGCTGTTTATATTGGCATGCGTTCATTATTTACAGCCTTGTCAAAACATGCCGCTTTGTAGCAATACTTCCTAACAGTTATTTTTAAGGTACTACATTAAAACAAACAAGAAAAGGAGAAAGAATAGACCATTGAGGTCACAGTCTTCCTCTGTAACACTAAATCTAATGTAATATGACATAAGGATTGCAAATCTGGAAGGATTCATTTGTTGTTTTTCTAATAAACAAAAAGTATTAGTGTAACCCTGTGTGTAGAAAGTAAATACATAGGTGTCCTCCTATCATGGAAATCACCTCAGCCGGGCCCCCGTTCCCTTGATATGTGGAAATGTCAACTTAATTCCATGCTTCCTTTGGTCAAATGAACGTATGACAATAGAGGTCACTCTGCTCTCTTTGATAAAATTTGGGGTCTGTGGGTATCCACCTCATATTTATTTTATTTTATTTCAGGTATTTATAGAGCGCCGACAATTTACGCAGCACTTTACATAGTTGCACATTCACATCAGTCCCTACCCTCAAGGAGCTTACAATCTAAGGTCCTTATCTCACGTGCACACCTAGAGGGCCAACTTAGAGAGGAGCTAATTAACCTACCAGTGTGTCTTTGGAGTGTGGGAGGAAACCGGAGTACCCGGAGGAAACCCACGCAAGCACAGGGAGAACATGCAAACTCCCTGCAGATAGTGACCTGGCCCGGGATACCATAGGAAAAGTCTCCTCCTGATTTGATTATTAATTCTTCTTCTATCCTTAAACCCATACTGCTGTTCCGAATGGCCCCTTCTGTGTTCTGACTAGACATCACCTATTATTGTATTGCTTCATGACCCTTCTTTTGTAGAAAGTGTATTATTATGGTATTCTGTTATATGTTTTACTATCCAATGTTGTCTATATCTATAGTGTATCGGTGTGACTGCATTGCGTCTGCTTATTTCTCTCTTCTCTCCTTTGTGTTGCCTTATTGGCTTGTGTTTTTTTGTAACTGTTGATTAAAGTCGTGAACTGCAAATTCTAATAACAATTATCTTAAAGTATATATATATATACAGTATATAGGTGTCCAGTCAGAAACTACACAACATATACTGCATTTGGCTAACGCGCTCTAAAATATTATTATTATTATACAGGATTTATATAGCACCAACAGTTTGCGCAGCGCTTTACAATATAAGGAAGACATTACAATCACAATACAATTCAAGACAGGGTGGTAAGAAGGGCCCTGCCCCTGAGGGCTTACAATCTAAAAGGGAGGAGGAAGTAATACATGAGGAGGTAGCTGTGTGGGGATGAATTGTTTGAGAACGTGATGGTTCAGTGGTTAGTCACTTTACATAGTTGCACATTCACATCAGTCCCTACCCTCAAGGAGCTTACAATCTAAGGTCCTTATCTCACGTGCACACCTAGAGGGCCAACTTAGAGAGGAGCTAATTAACCTACCAGTGTGTCTTTGGAGTGTGGGAGGAAACCGGAGTACCCGGAGGAAACCCACGCAAGCACAGGGAGAACATGCAAACTCCCTGCAGATAGTGACCTGGCCCGGGATACCATAGGAAAAGTCTCCTCCTGATTTGATTATTAATTCTTCTTCTATCCTTAAACCCATACTGCTGTTCCGAATGGCCCCTTCTGTGTTCTGACTAGACATCACCTATTATTGTATTGCTTCATGACCCTTCTTTTGTAGAAAGTGTATTATTATGGTATTCTGTTATATGTTTTACTATCCAATGTTGTCTATATCTATAGTGTATCGGTGTGACTGCATTGCGTCTGCTTATTTCTCTCTTCTCTCCTTTGTGTTGCCTTATTGGCTTGTTTTGTTTTGTAACTGTTGATTAAAGTCGTGAACTGCAAATTCTAATAACAATTATCTTAAAGTATATATATATATACAGTATATAGGTGTCCAGTCAGAAACTACACAACATATACTGCATTTGGCTAACGCGCTCTAAAATATTATTATTATTATACAGGATTTATATAGCACCAACAGTTTGCGCAGCGCTTTACAATATAAGGAAGACATTACAATCACAATACAATTCAAGACAGGGTGGTAAGAAGGGCCCTGCCCCTGAGGGCTTACAATCTAAAAGGGAGGAGGAAGTAATACATGAGGAGGTAGCTGTGTGGGGATGAAGTGTTTGAGAACGTGATGGTTCAGTGGTTAGGTTGAGGTGGGATCGGCTTCCCTGAAGAGATTAGTTTTTAGGGATCGCCTAAAGGCAGTCAGAGTGGGAGATAGACGGACAGGTTGGGGTAAAGAGTTCCAGAGGATGGGAGAGACTCTAGAGAAGTCCAGGAGGCGAGCATGGGAGGAGTTGATGAGGAAGCTGGAAAGCAGGAGGTCTTTGGAGGAGCGGAGACGACGGTTAGGGTGATACTTTGAGACAAGTCCGAGAGATATATCCGGGGGCAGAGTTGTGGATGGCTTTGTAAGTGGTTAACAGTGGCGTCAATAGGGAAAAGCAGGAAGCGCTGTTAATCAGTTTGGACGCCGAAAAAGCTTTTGACAGGCTTAGTTGGCCATTTTTGCATGCATCCCCAGCAATGGGAACGCATATGGAGTATGGCAGCAAAGTCCTCAATCTGCTCGGTTTACAGAGAAAACCAATATAAAATAATGTACCATTGGTACCATACACCGGACTTTCTCCATACACTTAACCCAAAGCTATCCCCAAATTGCTGGAGGTGTTAAGGTTCTAGAGGCACCCTGTTCCACATCTTCTGGACATGCCCTAGCATTCAACCCTATTGGAAGGAGGTCAGGCGCATGTTGGTACAGATAGTGGGCCAACCACTCTCGGACCATCCTATACACTACCTCTTGGGATTGCCCTTTCCAGACCTCTCAAAGGCTAATAGGAAATTGATAGCACATATCCTCACGGCTGCCCGCTGTCTCATTTCACTGCAATGGAAAAGAAAGCTCCCTCCGTCTAGATTAGATCTATTCGCCAGAATCAAAGACGTACAGGTAATGGAATACCTGACAGCACGATTAAATAACGCAGTTGAGGCCCATAAAGGGATATGGAGGCAGTGGGATGCCTATGAGGTGAGCTTGAGCTGAAGGGTTTGAGAGGAGTAGACGAAGGGGGGACATGGACCCGGATAGAGGGAGATGCGCGGATCAAACCTGGAGACTGGCCCTGGTATGGGTTGCTTATGAAGTCCATATAAATTGCTGACCTGGAAGATACTTATTTACCTACATTCACTCTCTTTTCTTCTCTTTTTTCTCTGCTATGTTTTAGCAATTTTATAAAGATGTTTGGTTAATTGTTGAGACATCATAACTGAAAGGAATGTGCCAGATAGCACGGTTTGGATAAGAACAGCTAGTACGAAATGTTATTTGCTGTATAAGTATGATATACCATAGGGTAGATTGGCAGATGGGATTATCCTACCTTCTACGCTTTACTTGAACAATACAACAGAGTATGTATAATTGTCTTTAGCTAAATGTCGACCGCGCTGGATACCTCAAATGATGTCATAAGTTTTGTATTTTCTATATGTAACCTTCAAAATAAAAATTGTCAATTTAAAAAAAACAGTGGCGTCACAAGGGGGGTGCGGCCCGCACCCGGGTGACACAATGACTCGTCATTTTGGTGTCACCCCCCTCTGAAAAGTCGGGCGCTCGGTCATGGACCGAACTCCCAACAGTATCAGGAGAGAGAGGGTGAATGTCCCCTCCTCTCTCTGCCGGGGTCCATCACCAAGATGGCCGCCGGCAGGTATCAGAAGAGTGCCGCGCGTGTGTGGTGACGTCACGAGCACGCGCAGTGGCGCGTCGGCAGGGTGACACTCGGTAACCGCTCCGGGTGTCACCCAGCCTCGGGATGCCCCTGGTTGTTAATACTTTGAATTTTATCCTTCAAAATATTGGAAGCCAGTGCAGGGATTGGCAGAGGGGGGTTGAACGAGACATAAACTAAGACTGAACAGGCAGCATATAACCTAGACCAGTGGTGGCAAACCTTGGCACTCCAGCTGTGCCAAAACTACAAATCCCAACATGCATCTGCCTCTGGGAGTTATGTCTGTGGCTGTCAGGGCCTTGCAATGCCTCATGGAACTTGTAGTTCCAAAACAGCTGGAGTGCCAAGGTTCGCCACCACTGACCTAGACCATCTCACTGTTGCCCTTTGTGCAATTTGTCACTGTGGATTCTAAGGTCCTTATGCAGCCACCACTTCTGATTGTGCTACAATGTACCATTGCCAGAGGCAAAGTCCAATATATGATTCCTGTGCTTAGGGATCATTCACGACAAATGCGATTACTTGACGTGTTTTGAATGCAGGAAACTGCATAACAGTCAACAGGAATTGGTTTTAGCACAGCCAGCATAGAATATGGTCTATGGCAAGAGGGCTAAAAGGGGTGACGCACAAACACTCTGACATCATTTTAATTATTGTCAGTAAAAGGTCTGTGCGTATAATAGAAGATTCCAGACCTGTGCTTCAATGTTGTTGTTCACATTTTGGCTGTTTTTGTTGGTGAAATATTTACAGCATAATTACAATTTACTCATTCTGGGTCCATACAGTAAAAAAGTAAATGTTAGCAGAGTAGGGTGACAGTTCATCCCAGTCCTCGTCATTGGTTTTGGTGTACTGACACAGAGTGGGCAACCTCTCTGTCTCCAGGCGTAACAGCTGATCAAAGAAGATTGTGGCCAGAGGTGCTGAGGATTCCTGTGGGCTTCCTATTAAGTATACAGGTTTAGCCTGGTAAGTATACACCTGGGGTGAGGATGGGGTGGGTAAGGGTAAATCTAGGTAAGGGAGGGTTAAAGGAAACGAGATATGCTTACAATTGAAAAAAATCAAAGTAAGACAAAAAGTTA
The DNA here is from genome assembly GCF_000935625.1 of Nanorana parkeri. Classification (NCBI taxonomy): domain Eukaryota; kingdom Metazoa; phylum Chordata; class Amphibia; order Anura; family Dicroglossidae; genus Nanorana; species Nanorana parkeri. The sequence continues at coordinate 581,482 of NW_017306797.1, read as the reverse complement.
AGTTGGCCATACACTGCCTGAATTTTAGCCAATCTGTGAATTGGATGAAACTGAAGCTGTAGGTGGCCCGGCCGGCAATTTTTTTAATCAACTTTTGGTGAAGGAGTCCGTACAAAAATTCTCGGCTGCATCCAATCCGAGAATGGGATATTCAGCCCATGGGGGGGTAAAAACACATACAGAGAGGAATTTATACAAACTGGAGCAGAGAAAATTTGGAGCATTTGCCCACAGCAACCAATCAGCTTCTCTTATCAGTTTGTTCAGATAAGATTTGAAAATGAAAGAAAGAAGGTGATTGATTGCCGTGCACAGATGCTCCGGTTTTGATAAATTCCCCCTATCAAGCTGGCCATACACCTTACAATTATCTGCAGATTTTCTGTGGTCAGATGGAAAAGGTGCAACAGATTCCTCCATCTACACTGCTGGGTTCACACCTAGGCGTATCGAATATGCGCATTTGTCGCGCGTTTCGTGACGCACGTTTTTACCGCGATTTGCGGTTAAAAAAGCGCGCGTCAAACGCGCGTTTCCGAGGGCGACTTGGCTGTATCCCAGTGGACGTGCGCGACCATTTGGCCCCAAAGAAGCTCCTGTACTTCTTTGGGCGTAGGGCGTAGGGCGTTTTGTAGCACGTTCATACGGCCTGTAATACGCTTAGGTGTGACCCATACCCATAGGAAATAATGGGATTTCGGTGTTTGAGCGTTTTGCAGAGCGTTCGAACGCGCTACAAAACGCCCAGGTGTGAACCAAGCCTTAACTGTGTGGATGGAGTAATCTCTACCTGAGCCAATCTGTTGCACTTTTTCCATTTGACCACAGAAAATCTGCAGATAATTGTAAGGTGTATGGGCACCTTTAGTGTATGGCAAGCAGTAGACCATGGACTCGCGCTCAGCATTTAAACCGGAACCAGAATTTACACAGGAACTCTGTTGCAGTGCCCAGCCTGCATGTGACCGTCACAGTGTTTATTCCCTATAACTAGTGATAAGGTGGGGCTTGATTTAAACTTGGTGAGTTCGCCCATGCCCGTGTAAAACTGTGACCAACACAGCCCCTCCTGGCCCAATCAGTTGCGTCAGGCGCATTTCCTGCCCTGCAGTTACACATCACAAAGGGGTGGGGAATGCCCCTGCCGCAGCGGCCACCACTGATTGGGCCAGGAGGGGTGTGGGTCACTGTTTTGAGCGGGCTTGGGTGAACTGGGTTTGCAACAAGACCCCGCACATCACTTCCTGTAACTGGCTGCCAGTGACAACAAGCTGTCAAGTTAGGGGGGGCTGTGCTAGGCTGGCTCGCAGGGAGTGACAGCCAGTGCGCTGTAGACCCCACTCATACGCCTTTAGCTTGGAGCAGATAAAAACTGCTTGTGCCATGTGCAGGCTTGCCAGTGCAACTGAGGCATTGCTGGCATGAAAACCGACTTTAAAAAATGAATGCAGGCTTGTAAACTGGCTGAAAGTCCACTTGATGGGAGCATTACTGATTTTATAAAAACATTCGATGATTCAAATTAGCCATGGACATACTGGGGGAAATTTATCAAAACTGGAGCAGAAGAATCTGGAGCAGTTGCCTATAGCAACCAATCAGCTTTTCTCTTCAGTCTGTTCAGCTAAGATTTGAAAATGAGAGATAGAAGCTGATTGGTTGCCATGCACAGCTGCTCCAGATTTTGTCTGCTCCACGTTTGATAAATTCCTTTCACTGCATTTTCATGTTAACCAATGGATAATGACACCCTTAAATTTAATCTAGACATGGGGGCATTAATGACCTCTCGTCACAAAACAGATAAAGGAGATCTGAAGGCACCAGCATCACATGAGGTATTCAGAACAAGCATTGTGGAATAAATATAAAGGTTTTGTTATCATGCTCCAAAATAGTATTTTACTTTTAGAAATTTTGCATTCCCTTCTGAGTACCAGCTTCTGCTGTTTTTTCGTGCTTCCAGGTCATTTCAATCTGGGTCTGGGATCTCCCACGATGCCATGTCACATGCAGTTGGGCTCCAGACTGTTAGAGAAGCTGGCACAGGAGGGATGTGGGCGGGGCATTAAGGAGGAGGTGTGGTACTATGAGGGAGTTGTGAAAAAAACAAACAGTTTACTAATTTCTGAGCATAGTGCTTCTGCATGTGTGATCACAATATGAGGTGGTAGGGAGGGAGAATGAAATGTGGACACAGGTATACAAGACGTGTGTGTGAATGTAGTTCTCAGCATCTATTCAAAAGTATTTATGGGGACTAAATGGATACAGGGGGAGAGATGTTAAAATGACATGATTTTTTTGTTTTATGACTTTAGTGATACTTTAATGAAACAATAATAAGCATTACAGCCAACAATAATAATGGATAACACGATCCCTTATTTACTTGTACAGTTATGTCTGTTTGTAGAGACAGGAACAGAGCTTAGAAGGCAAACAGACAAAAACAATATCCTCCTTTCCGGGAACACATTGCTGCTGCTGTGCTGCTAAAGTCTATGTGAAATAATCATTGATCACTGGTACCATAAACCCACTTGGGACATTTTTCCTAGATTTAAATATATCTATTTTATTATAACATTGTGCCTGACAAAAAACTGTGACTTGGAAGTGAACTGTTTATCAATAATAGACAAGGAACATGTATTTAAAGGAACATAACATTTGATGCTGTACCTGGAAATCAGGAACCGAGGACAAGTACTCAAGTGGAAGTGAAGGCAACCAGCTAAATCCACAGTTGAAATGCATGTCTGTGTCCAGTCTTACCTACTAAGACTTTATATTACTCTACAGCCCGCTGTTTAACCCATACCACAAACTATACCCGGGTCCTCAACATATACTTTTATCAACTACAATCAAAGCAATAACTTGGCCATGGCTATGACTGGATCACAGGGGATCGGCAGTCCATTGGTGAGATCATTTCTGTGCTCTCTCCTCCAATCAGCAAGTTTCTTTTGGTAGGTTCACAGCTCTGTGCGATGTAGCACAGCCTGATTGGTTAACAGTGCTGCTGCTTCCTTTTACAGTCTGAATACAGATGCCCAGAGAATATAGGAGGCTAATACAAAGACAGATTGAGGTTCTATTTAAAAATACATTTGAGGGGCAACTGAAGCCAAGACCTTTCTTTTAGTTTTGGATAGAGTGGAGAGGGATTAGAATCCCTGTCAGTTTTTTTTGCTGTCTGTGTCTCCTTTAAGGAGATTCACCCTCTCTATCTGTCTTGCATACTGTTAACACTGAAAATGTTGGGTTGTCATCAAAAGAGGAATACAGAAATCTTCCATTGGGGACACTAGTTATGGGGACCCTGCTGACCACCAGGGATTTCCTTCACTTTCACTTGTTGTGGCTATCGGACAGGAATTAAAGGGAAATCTCCCTAATGTGACACAGGCGGCAAAGAAAGCTGACAGGTGTTATAACCCTCCCTAAGGCTGGCCATACACTGTGCAAATTTCAGCCGGTTTCTAATGTACCAGACGAAATTCGCACAGTGTGTGGGGCTGTCGGCTCCCTTTCAGCCGGCGTTCCTCGATCAGCTGATCAAAGGAGCCGCTGGAAAATCTTCGAAAGATCTGCGCAGGCAGCCAATGAGCTGCCTGCTCTGATCGGGTATTCTGACAGGTGCCGACTCAATGAGCTGCCTGCTCTGATTAGGTATTCTGACAGGTGCCGACTCAATGAGCTGCCTGCTGTGATCGGGTATTCTGACAGATGCCGGCTCCATGAGCTGCCCGATCTGATTAGGTATTCTGACAGGTGCTGGCTCAATGAGGTGCCCGCTCTGATCGGGTATTCTGACAGGTGCCGGCTCCATGAGCTGCCCGCTCTGATTGGGTAATGTATTCTGACAGGTGCCGGCTCAATGAGCTGCCCGCTCTGATCGGTTATTCTTGTAGAGGACTACAAATCCCAGCGATAATAAATGATATACAGCGCAATGCAGAATAACGCCAGCTATAGAGGAATACATCAGATCCCAGCAATAATACATTATATACAGTGCAATGCAGAATAACGCCAGCTACAGAGGACTACAAATCCCAGCAATAGTACATTATACTATAATGTACTATTGCTGCATTCCTCTATAGCTGCTGGTATTCTGCATTGCGCCGCTGTATAATGTACTATATTGCACACCACACTTTTTTTTTTACTTCCACCGTGCCAAGCTTGCTCCTGTGATGGACTACAATCGCAATAGAAACTAGTAGTCCGTCACTGGAGCCTTTTTTTTTTAAATCCGATTAACCGATTAATCGAACTTAATAATCGGCCAACTAATCGATTATGAAAATAATCGTTAGCTGCAGCCCTAATTCTGACAGATGCCGGCTCAAAGCGCTGCCCGATCTGATTAGGTATTCTGACAGGTGCCGGCTCAATGAGGTGCCCGCTCTGATCGGGTATTCTGACAGGTGCCGGCTCAAAGAGCTGCCTGCTCTGATGGGGTATTCTGACAGGTGCCGGCTCCATGAACTGCCCACTCTGATCAGGTATTCGGACAGGTGCCGGTTCAAAGAGCTGCCTGCTCTGATCGGGTATTCTGACAGGTGCCGACTCAATGAGCTGCTTGCTGTGATCGGGTATTCTGACAGGTGCCGGCTCAAAGAGCTGCCTGCTCTGATGGGGTATTCTGACAGGTGCCGGCTCCATGAACTGCCCACTCTGATCAGGTATTCGGACAGGTGCCGGTTCAAAGAGCTGCCTGCTCTGATCGGGTATTCTGACAGGTGCCGACTCAATGAGCTGCTTGCTGTGATCGGGTATTCTGACAGGTGCCGGCTCAAAGAGCTGCCTGCTCTGATGGGGTATTCTGACAGGTGCCGGCTCCATGAACTGCCCACTCTGATCAGGTATTCGGACAGGTGCCGGTTCAAAGAGCTGCCTGCTCTGATCGGGTATTCTGACAGGTGTGGGCTCCATGAGCTGCCCGCTCTGACTGGGTATTCTGACAGGTGCCGGCTCAATGAGCTGCCTGCTCTGATTGGGTATTCTGACAGGTGCTGGCTCAATGAGCTGCCCGCTCGGAATTGGGTATTCTGACAGGTGTCGGCTCAATGAGGTGCCCGCTCTGATCGGGTATTCTGACAGGTGTCGGATCAATGAGCTGCCTGTTCTGATCGTATTCTGACAGGTGCCGGCTGAATGAGCTGCCCGCTCGGAATTGGGTATTCTGACAGGTGCCGGCTCCATGAGCTGCCCGCTCTGATCGGGTATTCTGACAGGTGCCACCTCAATTCCGCTCTGATTGGGTAATGTATTCTGACAGGTGCCGGCTCAATGAGCTGCCCGCTCTGATCGGGTATTCTGACAGATGCCGGCTCAATGAGCTGCCCGATCTGATTAGGTATTCTGACAGGTGTCGGCTCAATGAGGTGCCCGCTCTGATCGGGTATTCTGACAGGTGCCGGCTCCATGAGCTGCCCGCTCCGATTGGGTAATGTATTCTGACAGGTGCCGGCTCAATGAGCTGCCCGCTCTGATCAGGTATTCTGACAGGTGCCGGTTCAAAGAGCTGCCTGCTCTGATCGGGTATTCTGACAGGTGCCGACTCAATGAGCTGCTTGCTGTGATCGGGTATTCTGACAGGTGCCGGCTCAAAGAGCTGCCTGCTCTGATGGGGTATTCTGACAGGTGCCGGCTCCATGAACTGCCCACTCTGATCAGGTATTCGGACAGGTGCCGGTTCAAAGAGCTGCCTGCTCTGATCGGGTATTCTGACAGGTGTGGGCTCCATGAGCTGCCCGCTCTGACTGGGTATTCTGACAGGTGCCGGCTCAATGAGCTGCCTGCTCTGATTGGGTATTCTGACAGGTGCTGGCTCAATGAGCTGCCCGCTCGGAATTGGGTATTCTGACAGGTGCCGGCTCAATGAGGTGCCCGCTCTGATCGGGTATTCTGACAGGTGTCGGATCAATGAGCTGCCTGTTCTGATCGTATTCTGACAGGTGCCGGCTGAATGAGCTGCCCGCTCGGAATTGGGTATTCTGACAGGTGCCGGCTCCATGAGCTGCCCGCTCTGATCGGGTATTCTGACAGGTGCCACCTCAATGAGCTGCCCGCTCTGATCGGGTATTCTGACAGGTGCCAGCTCAATGCGCTGCCTGCTTTAACCGGTTATAATACAATGCAAACAGCGGCGATTCCTCGATCGACACACGCTGTTTGTGTTAATGGAGGAATCGCTTTAATTTTTTTCGTTCAGCCCAGGGGTTGAACAAATTTTTTTTTTAGGTGTACAACCAGCCTTACTCTATCCGAAGCCAAAAAAAAGTTTTGGCTTTAGTTCTACTTACATTTTTTTTAAAACAAATAGATAACAGGGTTAAATAGGGGTCAACATTATCAACCAACAACTGTGCTAAGATCAATATGTAGCAGGAGTGGGCAAACTCCAGCTGTGGTAAAACTACATGATGCATCTGTCTCTGGGAGTCATGCCTGTGGCTGTGAGGATCTTGCAGTGCCTCATGAAATTTGTAGTTCCACAACAGCTGGGGGGCTAGAGTTACCCACCCCTGATATTTAGGCTTCCAGCCTTTCACACCAATCCTCTGCCTTCAATATTTTTTAAGTGACTAACCTAAAACAAGTATTATTATTATTATACAAGATTTATATAGCGCCAACAGTTTGCGCAGCACTTTGGAAGACATTTCAATTACAATACAATTCAAGACAAGATGGTAAGGGGGGGGCTGCCCCTGAGAGCTTGCAATCTAAAATGTACTGCTTGTATTTTCTGATTCACTAACTTAAAACAACTAATCATGTGTGGCTTGCTTGTACTTGATCAATGAACAGATAATACGGGAGCCAGAGACAGTCGGGAAAGGTAACAGGTAAGCATAGACGATGGAGCCTAATAATAATTTAAAAATATACAATAATTTTGTTTTTGTGAATAAGTTAGTGAAGTGGTGTCTGTCCTAGATACAAACATACCTGAATGATATGTACTAAGTGCGGCCTGGCCCAAGTTTTCCCGTTTCTAGCTGATGGTCACCCAATATGTCCTTACCTTGGTACTGCTGCTTTCCTGGGCCAAACTGCTACTGGATATAGAAAACTTGATGCTTGCATCTCTTCCAATGTTTCCTTCTGGCTCATCTTGGTGATAATGAGTTTTCAACGGCGTTCCCACACTCCTGGCTGGGATATTCACAGCCGCCATCCTCTCACTGGCTCCTTGCACCTTGGAGAAGTCATCCACCATCTGGGAAAGTATACTGTTCTTGCAGAGTCTTGGTGAGGATTCTTGCTGGAAGCAGGAACGACACTGGGGGCAAGAGGCTGGCATGCCCTGCAGAGACCAGCACTGGGTAATACATGTCAAGCAGAAGGTGTGCCCACAAGGGATGGTGACAGGTTCTCGGAAAAGGTCCAAGCAGACCGGGCAATACAAATATTCAGAGCAGAGGAAAGGAACGGTAGCCATCTCTGAATACTTGGGAATACAAACACTTAGCCGGCCAGGAAGATGTGAAACAATAGCAGGATATGTCCTTTTCTGAGTATCTCCCTCCTACACAGCATGCATCTGCAGAGAGATAGTCACTATGTTAACCTCATGATGCACTTGAAGGCACAGAACTCCAGCCATGTAAAAACACCATTGTTTACCACTCCACCCGCTCCCAGGTCATCTATAGATTTTATTTAGGAAAAACATTTCTAAGACCCAAATACACCCACCTTAACCAATGGTCCTGTAAGACCCAAATACCCCCACCTTAACCAATGGTCCTGTAAGACCCAAATACCCCCACCTTAACCAATGGTCCTGTAAGACCCAAATACCCCCACCTTAACCAATGGTCCTGTAAGACCCAAATACCCCCACCTTAACCAATGGTCCTGTAAGACCCAAATACCCCCACCTTAACCAATGGTCCTGTAAGACCCAAATACCCCCACCTTAACCAATGGTCCTGTAAGACCCAAATACCCCCACCTTAACCAATGGTCCTGTAAGACCCAAATACCCCCACCTTAACCAATGGTCCTGTAAGACCCAAATACCCCCACCTTAACCAATGGTCCTGTAAGACCCAAATACCCCCACCTTAACCAATGGTCCTGTAAGACCCAAATACCCCCACCTTAACCAATGGTCCTGTAAGACCCAAATACCCCCACCTTAACCAATGGTCCTGTAAGACCCAAATACCCCCACCTTAACCAATGGTCCTGTAAGACCCAAATACCCCCACCTTAACCAATGGTCCTGTAAGACCCAAATACCCCCACCTTAACCAATGGTCCTGTAAGACCCAAATACCCCCACCTTAACCAATGGTCCTGTAAGACCCAAATACCCCCACCTTAACCAATGGTCCTGTAAGACCCAAATACCCCCACCTTAACCAATGGTCCTGTAAGACCCAAATACCCCCACCTTAACCAATGGTCCTGTAAGACCCAAATACCCCCACCTTAACCAATGGTCCTGTAAGACCCAAATACCCCCACCTTAACCAATGGTCCTGTAAGACCCAAATACCCCCACCTTAACCAATGGTCCTGTAAGACCCAAATACCCCCACCTTAACCAATGGTCCTGTAAGACCCAAATACCCCCACCTTAACCAATGGTCCTGTAAGACCCAAATACCCCCACCTTAACCAATGGTCCTGTAAGACCCAAATACCCCCACCTTAACCAATGGTCCTGTAAGACCCAAATACCCCCACCTTAACCAATGGTCCTGTAAGACCCAAATACCCCCACCTTAACCAATGGTCCTGTAAGACCCAAATACCCCCACCTTAACCAATGGTCCTGTAAGACCCAAATACCCCCACCTTAACCAATGGTCCTGTAAGACCCAAATACCCCCACCTTAACCAATGGTCCTGTAAGACCCAAATACCCCCACCTTAACCAATGGTCCTGTAAGACCCAAATACCCCCACCTTAACCAATGGTCCTGTAAGACCCAAATACCCCCACCTTAACCAATGGTCCTGTAAGACCCAAATACCCCCACCTTAACCAATGGTCCTGTAAGACCCAAATACCCCCACCTTAACCAATGGTCCTGTAAGACCCAAATACCCCCACCTTAACCAATGGTCCTGTAAGACCCAAATACCCCCACCTTAACCAATGGTCCTGTAAGACCCAAATACCCCCACCTTAACCAATGGTCCTGTAAGACCCAAATACACCCACCTTAACCAATGGTCCTGTAAAAGCCAGTGTCCTAGCCCTCCGATCTTCAACTCCGTATTTTGGAGGATCTGTGAATGGGGATACTACAAGTCCCATTAGCAACCGCAGCAGAGGGGCTTGTAGTTCTCAATGGAAAACAAGTGCGGTGACGTCACTGCGTTTGTAGTCCATTCATAATTCCTCCAGTCCCTGTAACTGAAAATCCATATCTAGGTACAGACAGCTACTGGAGGAACAATCTGCAGGAGCCAGAGCATTGTACCCGTAACTGAGCTCAAGTTGTGCAGTAAGGGCCCATTCACACCGGTGCGATTAACGCACCATACAGCACAACACACCTACCAGTTGCATCGCATCAGTGTGAATAGGCCCCTAAAGTTGAGATTTCTGCTGCCTATATGTCTATATCTACTTACTTATTATTATTATTATTATTTTAATGCAGTTTTACTGAAACTAAACTCTGGTCTTTAGGGATACACATAAACATTTCAGCCAAAAATGGTACATTGGGCAAAATGGCGAAAGTACCATAAAGGCCGAAAATGTGACCGAAAAATTCAGTGCATCCTGACAGCTTCTGTCTTCCCCGCTGGGCACCGGTCTGTGTCCCCTCCGATGTCAGCAGCTCTCCCCACCCTGTGTCGGCAGAGGCAGCGGGGATCTGGGGGGACACAGGTAGGGTTGCCACTTTTTCTTCAAGCGAAACCCGAACACTCTAACGACGCGCGGACATTTTTTTGGGAGAATGAGTCTTGGCTTATTTATATGTAAATAGCGCCACCCATTCATATATAAATATCACAGTTGGGACTATTTTCAGTGGAGGGCCAGTAGCCCCTATCTTAATTTTGGTTGCCCCTGTCTGCCTGACATCTTGTGTCCGGGTTTCTGCTGCCATGAAACCCAGACACAGCAGTCAAAACCTGAACTGTGCGGGTGAATCCTCATCAGGTGGCAACCCTAGACACAGAATGGCACCCAGCGGGAAGGAGAGATGCCGAGTGGTGTGGGTGGAGAGAGCTGTCAGTTGTCACAGCAGGCCGAGCTCTCCTCCCGCAGGCTCCTGTGACAGCTGAGTCAGGATGGAGAGCGGAGTACAAGTGCTCAGTTTAAACATATGACGTTAATATGACTTTAGCACGAATCAATGCAGGTTTATGTTCATTAAAAAAAATAGATTTTTAAATTCAGTTAGTGTAACTTCTCGATTTTTAAATGGGATCAGCTTTTTTTGATCCCTTATACAACAGAATTCAGATTGAGGAGGGGCAGCCCTGGGAGCCAATCAGGTGTGCTGCAGTGCACATGAGCCAGCAACCGAAATGTGACAGAAGGGAGAACACAGTCGGAAATATAATGACTCCTTATTTTGCTGTTGATGGTCCAACACTGTACATTCACAGGCTGGGGACAGGGAGGTCGCCAAGCTGTGTTGCCTAGCTGCTGTCTGGCAGGACTGTAAAAATCACAGGACTGGATGGACAGAAATAATTTTTTTTTTTATACAGGTAAAACATCCCCAAATATATATTTCTGCTGTTTTCTGGAGATCAGCTTTAACCCTATAAAAGCGCAGAACATTCAAGGAAGATCCCATAATAATTTATGTCAAACTGCAGGATCTGTCCTTGAAGTAAGGGGAGTACTTGTAATGTATTGTTCAAAACAATCCAGATTTGAGGGGGGTTTACGCAAACCTGGCCTTACTCCTCTCTTTTCCTCCATGGGAATTTATTTTCACACTACTGAGGAAGTCAAAATGTCTGTTTACGAAAAGCTTCCCTAAGGATTTCATCTATTCAATCAGTTACAGAAAACACCTCTTAGGCCCCATTCACACTAAGCTACACTTACCTCGAGCGGATTTACGCGCAGCGGGATAGCACGACTGTTTGGGCGACGTTCCGGTGACGATCACGCGACCTTCACCGTCGAGCTGCATGCAAAAATAGAAAAATCGTGCGACATCTGCAGGGAAAAATGGTCCTGCACAAGCAACCCGCGACAGGCGACATGGAGCTGTACAATGAAAATCATTGGACAGCGACTTCTCGCGATATCGCAGCAGAAATCGCGCGATTGAACGCCCAGTGTAAATGGGCACTTAGGGAGGAACCCTATGCAAAAACACAACAAAATTGGGGTTTCCACCTTCACATCAGAGTCCTCAGTCCCTCCTTCACATCGGAGTCCTCAGTCCCTCCTTCACATCAGAGTTCTGCCCCCCTGCACTTCAGAGTCCTCAATCTCTCCTTCACATCAGAGTCCTCAATCTCTCCTTCACATCAGAGTCCTCAGTTACTCCTTCACATCAGAGTCCTCAGTCCCTCCTTCACATCAGAGTCCTCAGTTACCCCTTCACATCAGAGTCCTCAGCCCCCTTCACATCAGAGTCCTCAGTCCCCCCCCTTCACATCAAAGTCCTCAGTCCCTCCTTCACATCAGAGTCCTCAGTCCCTCCTTCACATCAGAGTCCTCAGTCCCTCCTTCACATCAGAGTCCTCAGTCCCTCCTTCACATCAGAATCCTCTGTCCACCCTTCATACCAGAGTCCTCAGTTCCCCCTTCACATTAGAGTCCTCAGTCCCCCTTCACATTAGAGTCCTCAGTCCCCCCTCACATAGAGTCCTCAGTCCCCCTTCACATTAGAGTCCTCAGTCCCCCCTTCACATCAGAGTCCTCAGTCCCCCCTTCACATCTGAGTCCTCAGTCCCCCCTTCACATCTGAGTCCTCAGTCCCCCCTTCACATCAGAGTCCTTAGTCTCTCTTTAACATCAGAGGCCTCAGTTCCTCCTTCACATCAAAGTCCTTGGTCCCTCCTTCACATCAGAATCCTCTGTCCACCCTTCATATCAGAGTCCTCAGTTCCCCCTTCACATCAGAGTCCCCAGTCCACCCTTCATATCAGAGTCCTTAGTCCCTCCTTCACATCAGAGTCCTCTGCCCCCCCTTCACATCAGAGACCTCTATCCCTCCTTCATATCAGAGTCCTCAGTTCCCCCTTCACATCAGAGTCCTCAGTCCACCCTTCATATCAGAGTCCTTAGTCCCTCCTTCACATCAGAGTCCTCTGCCCCCCCCCCCTTGCACATCAGAGTCCTCTATCCCTCCTTCACATCCGAGTCCTCTGTCCCCCCTGCACATCAGGGTCCTTCCAGGATCCCTTTTCCAGGATAGAGTGATAAAGGACATTCTTAGTACCGGAAAAAAAATATCGGTACTCGTACCCGATACAGAACAACGGGTATCGGTGCATCCCTACTTGTTAGTGATGACAGAGAATTGCGTGTGCCGTATGTGATATGAGGGGCGTACAGTACGTTTAAAGCAAATGGAAATGTGACTGTAACCACAAGGCTGATGAAACCACATTGTTTGACTGTTTTTGGCTCAAAATACATTTGTGTTATTTTCTGCTACTACTAAGACAAGTTGCACACACTGCTGGAAGGACGGCCAATTGTTTACAGGTCAATGACTTGTTTAAACCATCTGCCGGAAATTCAAATACAGCTGCAAATCCATGGGACCTTGGGGACCTCCAATGGCTTCCTTGTCAGTTCACTTAGAACAATTATTAGACTGGCTTTTACATTACTTATCACTGAGTAAAAACAATGCAGTGCCCAGACGTTCAGGACTATCTAGAATCTTATTATAAACACATTTTAGTTTTTATGTATGCAGCTACACAATTATTAATGGAGTTCATTTATTCATAGTTAAAGTAGTGATAAACATCAAAGCACTTACAGTCTTCATGTTTCCAAACAGCTCCAACTCTCTCAGATCGCGTTCCCTGAACTTCCTATTCAGTACAAGATCATAAGGACATAACAGCCATCCTAGCAGGGAGAAGGGAAGATGGAGGTGTGGTGAGCAGAGGAGTGACTTGCCTTGATGCACCTGTGTCTTGGGGAAACACACACAACTTACTAGTACACAAAAGGGTGGCTCCATAGGACTCTGCAAGGGAAAGGAGCCCCCCTAAAACAGGATATCAGGGCCAGTGCTCAGCAGCAAAAGGGTTAAAGTGTATGCAAATCAAAAATCTATTTTATATTTGCCATTATGCCTCACTGTATACAGTTTCATTAAGCAAAAATATTTTCCAGGTTACCACCTTCCTAATATATTATAACTTATCTGCACTTTGTTTTCGAGGGGTAAATGTACCTATAGCAACCAGTCAGAAACGCTTCTCGGCCTTTTGGCTAAGATCAAGTGTAGTATCTGTTGTTATCAGTTTTCAGAGGGGAACAGCAGGAACCATTCTGGGGAGGATGGTTGCTAAGTACTCTCTGGAGTGAAGGTGGGTGTTGAGGTGACTCCTTTTAGAGGAGGGGAGTTTCCTCGGCACTAATACCTCCTGATGGGGATGGAATCTGCATATCTGGTCTGGCCGGAGGGTTCGGGGGGCGGCAGATTTCACCGACACTTGGTCACGGCACTTACTCGCTCTTTTCTGCACTACGCCTCTAGGGCAGGCCTCATGGCTGGCCCGGGGCAATATTTTTGCACTCCGGCCCTTAAGGCCTGTCAGCATTGTGCACTGACACTAGTTTATTTATGCACTTTTTTATGCACGATTGGTACCTTTGACTTCACAGAAGACGGAGGGTGCGGGTACCTTCGGGGCCCATTCCTGATGTCAGGGAGGAGACTCTGTGACCCTCTACGGGGCCCCCTGTCTCTTCCACTCGGGGGTCTCCCACCTAGTACTCAGTGGACCTGTTTCGGCAGGTCCCCGAGGATTGGGGTCCGCCGGCCTTCGGGTAGGTGGACCTAAGTCATTCTTGCCCCTGTCAGGAGCCTTGCGCCACGGAGGGTCAGGAAATTGTGGCCCTTCTCATTAGAGAGGACCACAGCCCCCTTGTGCACTTTTTTTTTAGTGTGTTGTGATTTCACGATTCACTTTTTTTGTTCACAGGGGTGATTCGCATCTTCGATGCACGCATTTTTTGCAACTACCACCATTTTATTCTATAGGGTCTTGGCATTCAGAAAATATATAATGTTGGGGGTTTTAAGTAATTTTCAGGCCTAAAATGTGGAATATAACATGGGTACAAAAAAATGAAAAAAAAGGCCTCAGTCATGAAGGGGTTAAAAAACCACAAAAACACACAATTTAACCCTTTCACTGATGGATCATTTTTTCCACACCTGTTCTATTTCCACATTTTAGGCCTGAAAATTACTTAAAACCCCAGAGTTATATATTTCCTGAAAGCACAGACCTTGTAGAATAAAATGGTGGCAGTGGCAAATATTTATGTCGCATGATATTAATGCAACTGTTTGTCAAACTCAAAAAAAAGGTTGTTTGAGGTTGTGCTGAGTGAATAGATTCTTAAGTGTATTAAGTGAATAGAAACTTAAAAATTGTGTGCGCCCGTGATATGGCGTTTTTGCGGGAATGGGGCACCTTAAAAACATTTTTGGAGGTATTTCTAAATGTATGTAATTAACCATCAACCCGACCGATGACGGGATCATACCGTCACGATTGTTCAGTTCATTAACGACCAGTGACGGGATAATCCCATCATGCGATACAATAATTCTAGTTAGGGACAACTAGAATCGGAGAAGAAAAAGGTTTGAAGAAAAAAAAAGTGAATTTGAGTACCTCTGGCACTCCTAATTATAAAAATAAAAAATGAAGGTTTTATATCACTTGAAGTGGCCCTTTTTCTCTGAAGTGCATGGGCAAAGGCATAGATCACCGTCACTTCTATTTGTCGTCTTCATGATCCTTTGTATTTGGATCAGAAAGGATTTTGAGGTATTTTAAAAGTCACAAGATAGTATCCAACATCATCTAAATAAGTAAAAACAAAAATGTCAGGAGGCCCGTGTCTCAAACATCAATTTCCTTGATCTGAATTTTCTGGAACGGAGTCTTCCTCAAGTTTACAGTAAATCCTGGACATGTTTTTCCTTTTATAAATACCTTCTGGTTGTAGTCATTTTGTTGGTTGTCCTATGTTTGTACATTTTGGCCTATTGTGAATATTGGCAGCTGCTGCAATGATTTCCTTCTATTTCTCTGCTCTCCGCCTCATTTTATTCTGATTGTGGCCCAACATTCCTGTCCTGTTTTTATTATTTATTCCCTGGAATTCTGTGTAGCAAATGGCGCAACTTATGTAACTTTAACTGTAAGGTGAATATGAATCTGTTGCAGAAATACCTCAGAGTTTTGTCTGTGACACCATACTTACAATGGAACACAATTTATTCCACCATTATTTACCTCCACTTTTCCTATCACCAATATAGCAGTATTTCTTAGTCACAGCACCAGAATGTTAGGGTCACAAAAGTAATGAAGTGGCCCTGTGGGATTGTGTCCCCCTGCACCCGTTATTTCAGCCTATCCTTTAACATGTAGTATTTTCTAGAACTTTGTGTGGGCAGTTTCTGGTCCCCCCCTCCTTGTCTGTTTCAGGCCCCCCCTCAGTTGTTACCATGCAGGAGTACCTGGAGACGGCTGTCACTGGGAGGATTGGACAGTTGATGATACCTTTGATTGGCAGCTGTTTTGTGATGGGAAAACAATCAACCAATCAGCTGACGGGACTCACCTTTACATATCTTCTGTCAAGAGCTCCTGTCAGCAGTGATCTTCATCAAGACAACTTGCCTGCCTTCTCTTCCTCCCTTGTCACACCTAACCTTTTTTGGGGGGATATTGTCACCCACATATGTGGGTGGACAGTGTTTGTTTTATTAGATTGAACTGGTGTTTTTAAGATTACAACTTGAGTCATTGTGACTGAGCTAATTTGTGGTTTGAAAATTAGTTTTTGGTTAAAGTTATTTATTAAATGTTATCGGTTTATTAAAATTTGGTGTTTAACCACAATAAAAGGCTGCGGCCATTATAATTTCCTAGATTTTAGATGTGTAGTCTAATTTTATTTCTGGTTTGTTTGTGGGAGGTGTGTGCTCTACAATCCCATGTAAAAGTGTAGCATATAAAGGACTAACACGTGCTGGAAATAGCAGGAAAACTCTTGCACATCTGTCATGAATACAGCCATACTGCCAGAAAGTGTCACAATAAAAAATGCCCTCAGTGTCTTCTGAGTTTTCACACACGTGGCTCATTATTGCTCTTTTCTGGGTGACTCCCAATCTTATAACCCCTCTGCGCAATATCTAGAGTATTTCCTCTTCCAGACGGAGAGCAAAGTATTTTTATAATATTTAAGCTGTGTGCTGCCATGCATGACCCCCACTTCTGGGACCGGACTACTTCTTGAGAGGATTGGGAACCTATCTCTGTGGTTCTTTATCAAAGGAAACATGTGATTAGAGGGAAAGTTAGGGCTAATTCACACTAGTACAAAACACAAAAATTCCCCAGCCTCAACCTGCCAGCCAGCCTGCAACCAAACAAGTAGCCCTGTCAACAGTATGCGTTAAAATCAGAGGTTTTAGTTGCACAAACTTTTGGCCAAAAATATGTAGAAGCCACACTGCCGCGCCAAGGCACCTCTGCAAAGTGTGGTCCTAACTCTATGTATCTGAGTCTCCAAGTGTGAGCATATTAACCAGTTGACATCCGCGGTGTTAAATCCCCTTCCCATCCAGGCCATTTTTCAGTATTCAGCGCTGCGGTACTTTAACTGACATTTATTCCGTCATGCAGCGCTGTACTGAAATGAATTGTATACCCTTTTTTGGGGACAGATAGAGCTTTCTTTTGGTGGTATTTATTCACCACTGGGGTTTTATTTTTTTACTATATTAAGGAAAAATTACCGAAATTTAAAAAAAAAAACAGTTTCCCCTATATTAAATGATAAAACATTTTTTTATTACCCATTTTTTGGTAAAATATAAAAGATACTTCATTAATATGCTCACACTTGGAGACTCAGATACATAGAGTTAGGACCACACTTTGCAGAGGTGCCTTGACGCGGCAGTGTGGCTTCTACATATTTTTGGCCAAAAGTTTGTGCAACTAAAACCTCTGATTTTAACGCATACTGTTGACAGGGCTACTTGTTTGGTTGCAGGCTGGCTGGCAGGTTGAGGCTGGGGAATTTTTGTGTTTTGTATTGTTGTAAGCCTTCCCAATGTGCTCCCTGCTATAAAGGCTTGTTATAGATTCATGCATGTACCATTTTTTTCTAGTTTGACTATTTTTGGTTTGGGGGATGCACTGGGGTCCCAGCGTGCATTTTTGGTTGCTGGGCCCACAGTGCGTCCCTGCACCTTATTAGGAGGAGTAGGCTACCTCCAGGTACACCTGCATGCAATTTATCGACTTCATTAATATGCTCACACTTGGAGACTCAGATACATGGAAGATCTATCTCCTTAGTAAGATAGAACAAACAATATCTTAGGCAAGAGGGGGAGTCTAAGACATACAATCACCTTATCTTAAAAAAAGAAAGACAAGACTGACAATAGCCTAGTAAAATAAATGACTACTAGGAAAACTAGTTTCTGTACCCTGTTTAATAGGGTATTGCTAAACAAACCGTTTAGGAATAAACAGTTTTTCAGGGTGATCCCAGTCTCTGTACAACACCAGCTGTAAAAGTCCATGTACAGAAAAAGTTTTGGCAGGTTTTGGCATTTTTAAGGAACCCAGACTAGTGAAATTCGGCAAGGTGGGATGTCAGTAGAGGTGCACCGAAATTAAAAATTTAAACAGAAAATAAAAAAAAGTCCAGCCAAAACCAAAAATAATTGTTTTATTCTAACCTTTTTAAAAAAAATGTTTTGAATATTTTTTTTAATAAACTTTTTAATGTTTTTATATTTATTTTTTATTTATTAAATATTTTTGTTTTTCAACTTTAACTTCGTTGGATTATCAGAGGTCTAAACAAACCCGATATTTCCCTTTTAAAATAGAAAGAGATTGAGTCCTCAATCTCTTTTTCTGCAGCCCCTGTTATAAATGAACAAGAAGCCTCTATACTGAGTGTTCCTGTTCATTCATAAATTGTGGATATAGTGTGAGTTACTATGTACACAATCATGAATGAATAGGAAGTGATGTAGATCATTGCCTATTCATTCATAACTGGTACATAGTAACTCACACTATGTCTAGTTATTTACAAGCAGTCAGCGATCACTGATCGCTTGTATCACTCTCCATTCTGACTTGCTGTCACAGGAGGCTGAGCAGGCGGTGCGGAGAGGAGAGCTGACAGCTGACTCCTCCCCCCTCAGCACCGGCTCAGGCTGCTGTGACAGCGCATGGCTGTGTCCGCCCCCACAGGGACAGGGTAGAGCAGGCGCCCTGGAGAGTGCTGAAGAAGACATTACGGTAGGGAGTTATGGGCACAAAGAGCGCAACAAAGGGCTAGCAAAAACACCATCCCCTCCCCTGGTTTAAAAGCAGATCCATCCAGGACACTATCTGCATGTTCTTCCCAAGCTTGTGAGGGTTTCGTCCGGGTACTTCAGTTACCTCCCACACTCCAAAGACATGTGGGTAGATTAATTGCCTCCTGTTAAAATTGGCCCTGTATGCGAGATAGATTTTAATCTCCTTGAGGGCAGGGACTGATTAGAACTGTGGAGGTGCAGGAGGATGCCTATTGGGCCAACACAGCAGTGGTAACCCAAAGCAGCTGTAGCAGAGATCTGGGTTCCTTCAGCACAATGCTTAGTCACAGCAGCTCAGTGCATGGCAGGAGAGCAAAATGGTTGGCACATGCATAGTAAGAGCAAACAGAGGGAGCCTGTGCAGGTACCCTGCGACTTCCCAGGCCACCCATGAGCAAAGGGAAAAGACACCAAAACAAAAAAGGAGTGCATCGACCCCCCTGCACATCGTAAACCCAAACTGAACCACGGGTGGAAGGGGCACAGCTGGGTACCTGAGCAGGAACAAGGCCTGACTTATGACCCTCAGAGCAGTGGCTGACTTGGCAATGCAGTCACTTAAAGGGGACATGTCCTATCCAGTGTTTGTTCTCCTGGTGGGCATAGCCCCCGAAGGAGGCTTCTAGGGACAGGTTCCATAGTCCTAAACTGTAAAGCACCCTGAAGCAACTACACGCGCAGCACAAAGTGCCAAGGAGAGTCCCCTATGCATCATACAGTGCCCTAAGTACATTATAGAGCAGCTCCACAACGTTCTTTCAGGGGGTTCGGGTACCGTCTACCCAGGCTCTGCTGTGGAGAAAACCAATCAAGATAGCTGCTGTTAAGTGCAGCAGTGCCTGTGATAAGCATTAGAGCACTAGAAGAATCTTCAGTAGAAAGAGCAAAAAAAAAAAAAATGTAGAAAAAGAAGGCACCCATCATCTTAGGACACTAGCGGAAAAAACAAATTGTGGATATAGTGTGAGTTACTATGTACACAATCATGAATGAATAGGAAGTGATGTAGATCATTGCCTATTCATTCATAACTGGTACATAGTAACTCACACTAACGCACATTATAGAACAGCTCCACAACGTTCTTTCAGGGGGTTCGGGTACCGTCTACCCAGGCTCTGCTGTGGAGAAAACCAATCAAGATAGCTGCTGTTAAGTGCAGCAGTGCCTGTGATAAGCATTAGGGCACCAGAAGAATCTTCAGTAGAAAGAGCAAAAAAAAATGTAGAAAAAGAAGGCACCCATCATCTAAGGACACTAGCAAAAAACAGATGCAGGCCAGGATTTGCGAAGGGGTCATTTAGGACTGTCCTAACAGCTTTGATTTCCCAGTGTTCAATCACCTGAAGGTAGCTGCCTAACCCATCCACTCAAGATATAACTCCATGTGACCTGTGATCTACAATCAAGAAAAGGTGCAGTGAAGACTGTGGATTTAAACTTCACCTGATAATTGTATAGTACTTTGGTATTAGATCTAAAGGTGTATCTAAATAAAACATGTAATAGATTGCAGCTTACCAGTCCTCAGATGTGGTGGCTGCATTTGTTTTCTTTTCTTAGCTTTTTCCTTTATTTTCCCCAGGCGAGCCAGCAAATAACACACTTCCTAAACTCGCTCACTGTACTGTATACAGGGACAAGCAACATTGTCAGCCAAGGACAGGACAACGGAACACTTACCCTCTCTTCTTCTCCATAACAAGGGTTAGTCCACAGAGGTAGCTGGAAACAATGCCAACTTATAACAGTCTTCATGTATTTTTGTACTTTTTGAACAGAGATATCACAAAACACTTTTAATTGTATTTTTAAAAGACAAATAGGGAGCAAATATGGTTTACATACAGTGTAAATACTCTGAGTTGCTAAATCAGTTGAGATGAGAAATTGTTCATCATCAGTGATCCAGAAGATACTAAATCCAATCCAATTTTTAGATGGAGAGGACAGCAATGGCAGCCTCTCAGTACAGGTGTTCATTGCACATACAAATGCCTGAGGATTGTACAAAATATTTTATAATATGAGTTCTATTGGATGGCACCACCCTGGGGCATGGTTATGCAAAAGTGCATTGACAACCAACGGGGCCCTTGTGCTGCTGAGGGTTAATCCCATCAGTACGCTGTTGCTCTATTTCTGTCCAGTCAGCAGGCTGGGTGAAGAGAGAGAATAGCACTATATTCCTTAACTGTAAGGGATGTCATCCACCAGGCTGTGTAAGGTAAAACAGCTCCAGTGTCTATTTTAGGGCTGCAACCAATGAAATGATTAATCAATAGTAATTGGTAATGAGAATAATCGTCAACGATTCTCATTATCGATTAGTTGGTCTGGGTCCACCTAGTTCTCTCCTCTGCAGTGGGAGCTGGTGTTTCATTGACTCTGTGTCCCATTTGATCCGCGCTGCTCCCAGCAGGAATTGGAGTGGACACAAACCCCTGCAGCTGGTGCCCAGTGTTGAGGAGAGCACCAACAAACTTCCTCAACCCCCAAAAATATATGTAAAAGATTTGCTGATCATTTCCTGTAATATTCAAACATCACAGTGATCAGTATTGATGACTATGATGGATGTAAATAATTGAGGCCATAGTATTATTCAGATACTGTGTCCCCAATTATGAACAGAAGGTGCTCCATATCACTTCCTGTTCATTCATGATTGTGGACATAGTATCTGTTTACAATCTCCTCAATTTATACATGAACGGGTAACCCCTGTACTGAGTGCTTCCTGTTCATTGAGTGCTGGAATGCAGAAAAAGAAATTGAGGACTCAAGGAGCTGGGTAGGGAGATGTGTAAGGGCCATACACATCTCCCCGCCCAGTTCTTAGCAACCTGTGACGCTCTAGTCGGTGTCCTGCCCAGCTCCTGGCAACCAGGGACATCACTGGTTGCCAGGAGCTTGGCGGGATGGCAGTGGCGCAATCTGTTGTAGATACGCCTCTGTACCTTGACGTTCTAAAGTTGTACACAGAGGTGAAACTATGAAAGACTATTAATGACATAAATAGCAGCAAAAAGACACTACTACTTCAGAACAGATTCCATACACTTTATTTCTAACAATTCCAAAAAAGGCTGATTCATTTCACATATAGATTTATTTAATATATAAAAAAGGAGACTTCACATGTGAAGATTTTGATACAACTTATTCTGGCCAGGCCCAACTGGGCAAGCTCAGTGTAAAAAACAAAAATAAAATAAAATAAAAAAAAAAACCATAAGGAAAAAGACATAAGGAACTAGTTTTGGAGACAGAAGAGAGGCTGGACATTGCTATAAAGGGACATCAGAAACAATGAGAACGTACTGCAGTAAAAAGCATACAAAAAACTCACTGAACTGTCATTTTCTGAATTCAGGAACATCAAACACCTGTAAAACACTGTTGGCAATATATAATTAGAACTAGAACTTCTGAAAGCTTACTTTGGGTTCTGCTACATCAGTTGGCAAACTGGGGGATATTAATAATCATTGAGTCATGAAACCAATGAACATGGAAATCCTTTCAGAAATTCACCGGCACCAAATGTGCGCTTAAGGTGAACCTGTGGCCAGACTACGGACATAGAAATGTTTATACATTCTGAACAAGCAATAAATCAGTTTAAAACAAGCCCTCGCTGACTTTTGTAGCTGCAGGCCCTGTGGAGTAAGTGCACCTCAAAGTGTACAAGAGAGGTCCTGACATTGCGGCTTTGAAGCCTACCAGCCTTCTCATGTAAACAAACAGCAGGTGTTGTATGTAGTTCAGAAACACTGCAGCCTGATTTCAGACTCTCTGTTGTGAACTATGAGGATGAAGTGTTCCACATTGCCCGCAGCTACAGGGGTCAGTGAGGGAAAGAACATAAAAATAGTTGATAATCCACAGCCCAGCCACACGTTTACTTTATTTTCTGCTTCAAATTGATTTTAGACTAATTTTATAAATGCACCAAGCCAGTGTTCTCAAACTAGTAAAGATAATGAACATGAGATATCACAATGTTAAACTTTTATGGGAAAGAAACGTAGTAGGCTTATAAGCACTCCCTTCCAAACTCATTGAAATGGTTTTAAATTGTTACCTACATATGAACGCACCACCTTATCACCTTCCACTCTCTTAATACCAAAGTCTGCATACTGAGACTGATGTATAAAACTGGAGAAAAACTGAAGGTGTGGCCTAAAGCAAATACTTGTGCTCGTCTTCTACACGCATACGAAAAACAACAGCTAGAAACTGAACACAGGGGGGAATACTTTTACTTTTCTGGTTCCACACATCGGCACTGCTGTTGCTTACACACTATCACTGCCCAAGTGTGCAGTACTCTAGTACCTAACAACAAATCCAACTGAAAGAGTAACAGCTCTTAACTGATCGTTAGATGGATGTGAACTTTATTCTGAACATAAATAACTGAAACAGACAATTTAAACAAATGCAGAACGACAAAAGTTTAAAAGAACTTGTTAGTCTCTAGAACATGTAACGAGCTTGTGGTATAAGGAACTAAGGACACACATCTTTTGTCAGTTTCCTTGTTAGCGTATGAACTTACCCATGCAGGCTGCAATACTTAAAGTGCGGGCATTTTTTTTCCATAGTGGAGAAGTTTAGGCCTCGTTTTCAGGCTTGCCCTTAACCATGACGGTTTTATAGTAAAATTCAACATTGAAGAGAAACTTAATTGTCTCACTAATAAAGACAGATCTGATTGCAAGAAATTAGGCTATTAATTAATGCAAAACAAAAATCCTTTTCGGACACACAATACTGAAATGATTACTTGCATGAAAGCACAATCTAATTGAGTTTATGAATTACTTTAAGTGAGACAAGAGAACTTGATCACAAATCCTACACTAGAATGCTGCTATTTCTGATATCACATTAAACGTAGAGAATTCTTTAGGCATTCTAATGAGGGGGGAGCTTAAGCAGAACCCTGTTGTGTTCAAGACCGTTGTACTCAAGGCTGGCCCCAGGTAAGTGTTATCCACAGCCGCCAATCTGCTCACAAGGAATTGTCTCTCAGCAAGTGTCTTTGTTATCTTTCATGGAAGGTTGTGTTCCTTAATCGGCATGTCACAATGATGACCAGCTTCTGACTCACCTCTGAAAATTTTGAAGCGCTTATCAAGATGCGGCTTGTAGATGGGAAAACGGACATTATTTGGCCCCGATAAAATATATCATCACAGAAGAAATCTCTTGCATCCCATTATGGATGGGCAGCAATCCTTAAGTAGGAGGTTCTAGAAATTATATAATACCGAGTCTCTCAGAGGAAGAAAAACTCTGAGGCTTTGTAGCAAGTTCCAAAGGAATGAAATTTTTTTTCTTTGTTTAAAAGTGCTCAGCTTCACTAGGATTCCGTTGTATGAATATATATTGATTTATAGCAGTATATATAAAAAGGAGTTTTGAGTAGCCTGGGAGTCAGGCTTGCAGAGGTCATGGCTGCAAAACGGGTGCTATATTAAGCTGACAGTTGGGACAGTCTCCATCCTCAGCAGCGCATGCTTTACAAAGCACGCCGTGTTGGCACTGTAGCATCGCTCTATTCTGGTCCTGACACTTGTGACATTTAACTGATTGGAGCTGGTAAACTGCCTGCAAGGAAACACCAAAAGACAGTGAGATCAAAATTTGGTCATAACAGTAGCAAAATAAAATTTCTACGTAAATTGTATAGAAAAAGTAAAATGTCTGACCATCACACCAATATGAGATTGTTGGACATCCCATTCCAAAACCAAACACATTAAAGCACCTAAAAAGCAAGGTCCGCTTCTTCAATGGGCTCTCCCCAACCTAATTAGCTGCAAAAAATGTCACAAAGACACCTCCGGGTGAAAAGAAGTTAGTTCATATACTCCCTTACCCCTGTGGTGCCTAGATGAAGTCCCCATATTACATCTTCTTGGTAGAATGCCGAGTAGCCCAAATCTCATTTGAAGATTTTACTGCACTGTACTATAGTATGATTTTGGCATTCCCTGGGATCTTATTGGAAAAATAGTGATGCCCACCTCTGTAGCTATAATCATTTTCCCCCCATGGGTTTTATATTTTTGCCCAGGCAAATAAGATGGAGTATGTTGTGGTATGACCCCTCCAAACACCCACCCCCCGCCCCCCCCCACTCCAAAATCATCAAACAATATTTATTCTATATAGTGTATAAAAAGACTGCCCACTTTTGGAAATGCCAAATCTTTTAATTTGACATGTACTTGGCTCTAGGTCTACAACATCTAACTGCAGAGAACAGAGAAAACAGGAAAACAGAGAGAAGAAAGCAAAAGTGACTGTGTTTTGTACAAGAGGTAGAAAGGAAAGGCAAATGTGACTGCTCCCATTTAATGATTTCAACTTCTGTCTGCATATTCTAAAAAGGGTCATATAGGGAACAGGCTAAACAGGCCAGCCTAGTCTTCGATTTGCCTGGTAGAAGATGCAAGCCCTTCCTCTGGAATTCATAGAACTGCACGTATAGGGGGAAAATGTGTATATATGGCAGTGGGCAAGAAGCCCTACACTCCATATATAACTTAATGTGATATATAGCCAGATAAAACTCTGCAATATGGACATGTCAAAGATTACCAGATACGTGCAAATGGAGGAAAATGAAAACTCTGCTCAATAGCCACCTCCAGGAACACTTTGTACAGCAGGTAAAACTAAACTTTTACTGTAGAAAAATACAAAAGACAGAACACAAGGACATGGTTTATAGGAAAACTGTAATGCGTTTTCAGTAAGCACATATTTAAATCTGACCTCCAGGCAGATATACAAGGCACACATGAGTGTGGCTCTGTGTTCAATAATAAATCATTACATATATTTGTAAAAGCAACTGGTGTAAGTACCTGAATGTGAACTGGTATCAGCTTCTAGCAATCGCCGATACAGTAAAGCCCAGACTGGGATTGGGAGGGACAGGACTAGGGGGGCAATCAGGTGTGCTGTATGCAAATAGGTTCAAAAGGATCTGATAGGAGGGGAGAGCAGATTGGGAACATGGATGCTCTCATCCGACTGCTGATGCTCTTTCACTGTCCAAG
The DNA here is from genome assembly GCF_000935625.1 of Nanorana parkeri. NCBI lineage: Eukaryota > Metazoa > Chordata > Amphibia > Anura > Dicroglossidae > Nanorana > Nanorana parkeri. The sequence goes on along the minus strand of NW_017306797.1, from coordinate 555,828 downwards.
CAGGTGGCTGGGGATGAGGGAGGACACTACTGTATTCCTTAACTGTAAGAGATGTCATCCATCGAAGTGTGCTGTGTCCCTCTGTAAATCGCAGGATTGGTTAAACAGGAAAACAAAGCATTTAGCAGGTAATCGGATCCCGTATGTGTATTTTTATCTCTGTATTTAGCGGTTTGCCTGGAGTTCAGCTTTAATATATTTCTGTCATTTTTACCTTTACATAACTCTCGCTGTAACTTTCACTCTTTGAATATAGCTGCTGCTACTATATCCATGGCTGCAATGGACATATACATTTGTAGATTCTGTCTGTATTCACTAAAACACTCAGCTTCCCTGAATAATATCTGCAGAGATAAAAGTAATCACACCTGACAAGTAGAGTGCAATGACCAGGGAGAAAAAAGTAAGGCACAACCATTGTCCAACACTTCTAAGAAGAGTATTGCATATGCAATAACCAAATATAGCTGCCATCATGTACATAAATAAATGCAAAGTTTACACAGCATCAAGACTTTAAAAACGAAAAGATTTATAAAGAAGTATGATTTCCATTAAGTTGTTAAAGAAATATAGAAAGACTTTACCTGAAGATAAGTACCCCATAAAAGGCCCAGTTTATTCAGAGTACATTTAAAATGGTTCTTTGTAACACTTTGTAACACTAATTAGAAAAGTCAGATAGCAGTGGCACTTGTAGTTCCTTGAGAGAGCATTTAACTCACCGCCTACTGGACAGGTAAGTATTCATTATGTTATACTACAGAGTGGCTCTGGTTTTATTTGACAATAGGGTCACTTTAAATGAAAAACTAGTCTAATTTGTAAGGAAGAAATTGTCACATTTTCTTGGTACAAAAGTACTACTGTGCACTACCTTGCCCTATCAAGGCATATTGATTTTGTGCAAAAAAAATCATACATCTCATCAATCATACATAAATATATTCTTTTTCATCATTAGTCTTCACTCACATTGGTTTGTCCACAGTTAAAAAAGAATGGAAGCCAAACCTAGTTCTCTTTTGGGTCACAGGAGTGCATTTACTAATGGCCTCCTGTGACCCAAAGTCAGTATCTAGCGGTCTCCTGCCCACTATATGCTGACAGCGCAGAGCCGTGCAACAGCCGGGAAAGATCCCAACAGTATTGTCAGGTCCACCCTGCTGCATGACTGACAGCTGGCTCTGCCTCTCTAGAGCCAGCTGTGCCCGCCTCCTCCCCGTCTGCCCCTCCAATGAGCACTAGAGAGAAAGTGGAGGGAGAATCCCTGCGGAGAGCTGTGATTGACAGTCACTGCTCTCTGCATAGAGAAACTGTTCGCTGAGTAATGGGTGGTATGTGATCGCTCAGATCCCGAACTATAGAGCCAGCATGTGACAGCTGCAATGTCGGCCTCTGGTTTAAACTATGGGGAAGAATACCTCTCCCAATAATTCTCCTTTAAGGATAGAGATGAAGACGAACAAGCACAAAGACAAAGTCTTTAGAACTTTTTAGTTTTAAACTATAGTGAGAATTCTAATTCTAAAGTGTAATTCTTGGGCACTACTGCCAAGGACTGCTAGTTTCCTGAGATTTGGCTTAATATTTGGTGATGTCATTACTGTGATGCTCACTGTTCTTGCTGGAGGCTCTGACATGAGGAAGCAAAGCCCTGTCTCTACCAAGATGGCCGCCTGCACAAAAAAAAGTGCAAAACAAGGCATAGAAAGTCTGTATCATAATGAGGAAAAGATCAGCTGCAGGTAGACCACAGGCAATACTAATGACTAGCCATTTGCCATATACCTGCCTTTTCTGAGCAGTTTCTACAGTTCAGTTACTCTTTAAAACAAGATTGTTGAAGCTAATAGTAGTTAGTCACATTCTTTTGAACTTGTTTTGTAAAGTTTTTAAAACTTATCCAAGCCATTTCACACTCGGTTCTGGGTTTGTTGAAATTCATGTAGTTAAGCACCTGTTCCCCATCCATCCCATAAAGGTCAAAGATGGGGGGCACGATCTCTTAAAAGAAGGAAACACATGATAACCCTTTAGGTTACTGCAGATCTGATTCTGTCCTGTGACCCATGTTTGCTCATCAGCAAATCACCTCTGGATTTAGGATGTGATGGGTGTGGCCATTCCCTCCACCATGTACTGCATTGGTAGTTTTGGGCCAACAGAGATAAACCTATTGACCGAGTCATTGCCTGGAACTAGTACATGACTTGGGAAACAGCTACTTCTATTAAAGCTTAATATACGCTGGTGTCTGAGCACCTTTAATGCAGAAAACAAGAAAAAAACTAAGAAACCCCCCCCCAAAAAAAACAAAACCTTAGGTTTCATTCACAAAACATGTACTTATTTTATTTTGGGCATGTTGAAGAAGTAGCAAATGTTTGTTTTTATGAATTAGTTTTAGTATTTTTGTACTTTTACTTAATAACACATCATCACATTATTTTACATGTGTATAAATCAGTTTACATGCACGTATATCAGTTGAAGAAGAACTCTGGGCAAATAAATACAATCTTAACAGTGCAGGTATAGCCCTACTGCAAGGGTTAAGTGATCGTTAGGAGTTATACTCACCCAAACCACAATCCTAACTGGCTGTTAGACCAGTCCCTGGAGCCTCTCTCTCCCCCACAGGGCTAAGGTCCTGTGAGCCTATTCAGTGTATGGGACGTTAGGATGTTGAGGGACCTTCCCATCACCGGAGCAGAGGAAGAGACAGGCTGAAGGGATCGGTCTAGGAGCCAGCCGGGATCGCGGTTAGGGAGTATTTTAGCTCCCTAAGCAAAACGAGCACTTAACCCTTGCAATTCAGGGGTAGCCCCACTGCAAGGGTAAGTTTTGTAATTCCTAGAGTTCTTCTTTAACATGCAACTACACGTGCTTCCTTTCACACACAACAGAGGTAAAAGGCAGAGTGGTCTTTAGAGCATGAAGTCCTTAAAGAGGCCCTGTCACCAGACCTCACTTTTTAAACGAAAACCATGTAGCAGTAGGGGATAATAAGCACTCGCATGTTTTCCCAGTTTTTTTAATCTCTTGCCGTCCGCCCGTATTAAAAAAACGGACGGACGGCACTGCTGCATTTGCGGGTTGCCGGGCTGTGAATGCAGAAGTGATGTGTATTACATCACTTCCGCATTCACCTGTCAGTCATCTGGCTGCTATAGCCAGAGAGAAGAAGCTGATAAAGCAGATCTCTGCTTCATCAGCTTCTTTTGGGGTCCACAGGTGATATTAGGGGTCCTAGAGACCCCTAATGTCTCCATAAAGAGGACCTGTCAGTGTGCCTTTGCTATTATATAGGGGATTGTTATCCCTCTATATAATAGCAATAACAATAAGTGCAAAAAAATTAATATAAATAAAAAAAATAAAAGTAACACATAAAAAAGTAAAATAAAATAAAAGTCACATATAAAAAAAGGGGAAAAAAAACCCCCCAAAATGTTTAAGCGCCTATAAACGTAAATACGCGTCCGGTGCCCCAGCGCGCAAAAATTACAATTGCGCTACACATGTTACATATCGCCGCGAACGTCGCAGTGAGAGCAATCATTTTAGGGCCATCAATCACTGATAACACTAAACTGATGAGCGGTAACAGCTTTTAAAGCGTCGCCTATGGCCAATTTTGGGTATTATCGTTTTTTGAGGTTTCGCGCGCGCACGCAATTTTAAGGCTTGACATGTTTAGTGTCTTTTTACCCGACGTGACCCCATCTTTTATATTTTACCAAAAAATTGGGTAATAATAAATGTTTTATCATTTAATATAGGGGAAACTGTTTTTTTTTTTTAAATTTCGGTAATTTTTCCTTAATATAGTAAAAAAATAAAACCCCCAGTGGTGAATAAATACCACCAAAAGAAAGCTCTATCTGTCCCCAAAAAAGGGTATAAAATTCATTTCAGTACAGCGCTGCATGACGGAATAAATGTCAGTCAAAGTACCGCAGCGCTGAATACTGAAAAATGGCCTGGATGGGAAGGGGGTTTAACACCGCGGATGTCAACTGGTTAAATAATGTTTTCCCCATATTGTCACAGTGTAACATCAGCGGCAATCTGACCACTTCCTTAGAGTGTCAATTGCTGTCTGCGCAGGCCCCTGCTGATATGTAGGTAGACAGCAGAAGCCTGCACAGCTACTTGTTATCAAACATTGGGAATTTAGGCAAGATCATTGATTTGTTATCTGTGCACTCAAAGTAATTAAACAGAAGCACCAGCTGGAGCAGAGTTGTTAGCGCAATATAATGTAATGTAATAAGCCCCCATTCACACCTATGCGTATTGTAATATGCGCGTCTGTCGCGCGACCGTCACGCGGGTTTTTTACCGCGATTCGCGGTAAAAAAGTCGCGCGACCGTCGCGCAATTCCAAAGGCTACTTGGCAGTATACAAATGGAAAACGCCCTACAAAACGGACCAATACGCAGCAAAAAACGCTCCAGGACCTTTTCATGCGTGGGCCGTTTTGTAGTGCGTTCGGGACGGGCGGAAATACGGACAGGTGGGAACGATACCATTGACTACAATGCTATTTATTTTTTTGACCGTTTTGTAGAGCGTTCATCGAGCGTAGGACGTGCTACAAAACGGTCAGGTGTGAATGGGGCCTAAGTGCAGAGAGGAGGCGGAGTGTCACTGCTGGCATTTTTAGATAGCAGGTGAATATTAGTGAGCGTCAAATGCAGCACAATGATTTCCAATGGGATTCTGTTGTTCTGTTCACACCAGACTAGTCCGTTACGATGCAGCCAGAAAAAGTACTGCTTGCACTATTTTAGCTGCATCGAAACGCAACGGAATGCATCAAAAACGCATGCGAACGCATGCAAACGCAAAGCAACTAAAAACCCACAGATTTAGTAATGTCATCTTCTGGGGACTTCCTGTGAGTTGTTAGAAGGGATTAGGAATGGAAGAGCTCTGGAAACATGGCAGACATGGATGCTAATCTAATAATCAAATATCTCTGACCGTCAGCAAGGGGTTCACCCAATAACCACGTTATTATTATTATATTATAATAACCTCCTACGTTGGGTGAGAATGGCTATAGCCAAAACTAACACCATGCCTTCAAACAAAGGAAGCATGTCTGAGCTAGAAAATAAATGGTCTGATTTGCATTTTGAGAAAAAAAAACTGCATCGGAACGCATCGCAATGCAATGTCTAAAACGCATGCATTTTCAATGCAGTTTTGGTGTGAATGAGGCCTCAGGCTGCTGATGTCACATCCAAGATGGTGGCACCCAGCAGAAGTCTGAATATGAAAATATCAATAATTATACGCAGGTTAAACGCATAAAACAAGGTTATTTGACATATGATCTTATGGGACAGTTGTTGCTGATATTAAAAGTATGGGGACAGGGTATTTTTAACAATGTGTAGTCTACTTAAGTATTACCTACCAATTTCCTGTCACACTGCCCACACCACTAGTAGTCTTCACTGTTTTGAGGATATACCGCTGGCTGGCCACAGGCTCTTCAGATGGTTTCGGATTCATGGTCCTCCTCTGCAGTCCCATCCTCTGGTCCCTACTTGAATACAGGATGTAATGCCCAACCGATAGAACTGCAGTGTACAGCCAGGGACCAGGCAATCGTCACACCCAGAAGTGGATTTTTCAGCCAACAGTATCCCTTCAAAAGGGGGGAAATTGGTTCCCCAGGCAGTGGGGGAGGTGATTATTAAAAAAATCTTCCATTCCAGCACTAATTAAGGTGGTGACAGGCTCACTGTGTGAATGAAGTCTAAGTATCACACATGTATATATAACCAAACATTTTCTTTTTTGCACCCACACCTTCATACTGACCTTTTCAACTCTTTCCAAGTTGGCATGTAGCTGCCTCTGAATGCTATATAACGTGGCTAAAGAGAGACTTTCTAAATCAGAAATAGAATCAAGTAATTTAGAATCTTGTGTTCCAGGGATTCTTTCCAACTCTTCTTGCAGTTTCTTCAGTTGTTGTTCTAGAGCATCTCTCTGCTCCCGCGCCAGTTCACATTCCATGCTAGCTGTAGTCGCCCGCTCATTGGCTTCCTCTGCCTCTTTCTTCCAGGCATCGCAGGCCTGATGAGAGAGAGATAACTGAACCAATAAAAGAAGGACATAAGTCTGCATACTGATTACAAATGACTTCAAAGCTGAACTTCAGACAGATATTGGAAAAGCAACATGTGAACATTTACAGCATTACAGGTAAGAAGAGTAGCGAGATAAATCATTAGTGTGCTGTTCTTTCATTGTCCAATAATGGACTAGGGCAGATCCTGGACCAGGCTGAATTGCTCAAATGCAGTGTAGTCTACAGTAAGGTTACCATTAGTCTCCTTTTTTCCAGAGAAATTCGCCGTTTTGAGGGGTCTGTCCTTGCGAAACAAACGACCCCGGCGGCAGTGAACTGCAGTCATATACAGCCAGTTTTGTACATAATGTGATGGCTACCTCTAGGCTCACCTCACTGTGGCACTTAATATTGACCCCTAAACCCTGTGTTACTTACTACTGACCCCTGAAACCTGCTTTACTACTGAACCCTGCGTTACTTTCTACTGTCCCCTACTCATGACCCCCTGTACTCCATGCATTACCTATTAATGTCCCCTTTATTCCATGTATTGCCTACTGATGACCCCTGTACTCCATTCGTTACCTACTCATGACCCCTGTACTCCAAGCGTTTCTTGCTCGACCTTTTTATTACATGTGTTACCTACTCCTGACCACTGCACTCTGTATGTTACATACTCCTGATTCCTTCTCTCTGCTCCATGCACTCTTGACCCCTGTGTTCTGCATTACGCACTCCGGACCCCTGAAGTCCCTGTGTTACACACTCCTGAACAATATGCATCACACATGCTTGACCCATAGTAGAGCAGGCTCAGGGTTTATGTAACCATGCATCTTCAGCCACTCCCAATGTTACCACAATTTGCTCGAAACGCATAATTCGCCTCATTCACTGCAAGCGCAGCATTATTTCACTCCTTAAAGTGCCCAGGCCACTTTGCCTTTACATCTTCAATGTCTGCTTCCTCTTCTAGAAGTCTGTGTCCAATTGTTTCAGGGCATGCTAAATGGGGGGCGTGAATTTGTGGGTGTGGTTGCAAATGTGGATGTGGTTTCATGGGTGTTTTTACACGTGGGCATGGTCAGTAGGGTGTCCCCTGATTTCATTTTGAAAATGTGGTAACCTTAGTCTACAGAGTGGTCCAGGGCTGACTGTTCTGTCTGGTAAGAGTGCTTGAATCACAAAACTGGCTGAACAAAAGCATTTGTATGAGTACATTTAGCAGTTGTCCTGCAGTGTAGCTATTAAAGAATATTGTAAACACAATGAGAGGCATTTATCAAAACTGGAGCAGACAAAAACTGGAGCAGATGTGCATGGCAACCAATCACCTTCTTTCTTCAGTTTGTTTAGATAAGATTTGAAAATGAAAGAGAGAAGCTGATTGGTTGCCATTCAGTTTTCTACATCGACTTCCCTTGAATTACTTTTAATAAAAATAGATGCCAGTGTGCATCAACTGCTCACCTGCTTAGCTTGTTTCCATGAGTCCTCCCATTGTTTGATAGTATTACTGGCCTCTTCCAGCTCCTGACGTAATCTAACAAGCTCGGCTCCACCTGCCCCAGACGGGAACGCAGGTGACGTCCCTGGAGAATAGCTGCCCGACACAAAATGTTCCCATATACTGTTATTCATGCCATTTAAGCCTAGACACATAAGAACAAAACAAGGAAAGCAAGGTAAACTTTAACCATGGACATTTACAATTTATAAACTCAAACAATGAATACTAAAAACAAAACTAGCACAGGAATAACCCTATTAAATAAGGCTCTGACCTCCACATTAATTTTCTGCCGTGCAGTCACTTACCTAGTGAGCCGTGGGTGGCTGATGTACTGAGAAAGGCGCTTTCTGATTGGCTGTGTGGTCCAGAAGTCTGGTGCATAAAGTGTGAGGAGATGCTGACAGGTGGAGATGGAGATGTGGAATGGAAGGAGGCTGAGCTTCCTAATGGTCCAGGGATGTTTACAGGAGCAGAGCTCTGCATTAGGCTGCCACCTGCATTTACAAAGAACAAATCAATGCGTTACAATAAAATATAAAAGGCAAGAAAAACAGAAGCTTCAGATGGAAACTGACACTGTCAGACTCCACGCACTCTGGTGGTTACAAGGGAATAAGAGCCGCACTCCATGATCAAACCAATAATACACTTTTAATCCATAAGGCTGAGCATTTCCAACATACAGAGACTCCCCGCTTAGAAGCCGCCTGTTCTACGCATTTCACCCGTTTAGGGCTTAAATGGGTGAAACGTGTTAGAGCAGGCGATTTCTAGGCTGGAAGTCTCGGTATTCTAGAAATGCTCAGCCTAATGCATTTAAGTGCATTGTCGGTTAGATCACGCTGTGTTGCTCTTTTTCGCTTGCGTTGTTATTTTGGAGTGAGGACGGCTCCCAGCCTACGCCCATAACTACCCGGATACTGGAGGCTCGGCGTCAGACAAAATTGCTTCGCTAATAAGTGCCTGATTGGATGGCAGGTACTGTTCTGCTGACAATTCGCTGCCTTGCTCCTTAGATCTTTCAATCAAAGGATGTCGGGCAGGAGCGGACTGACAGGGTCACCCACTGAGTGAATTCCAGACATTTCATCAAGCTAGCTTGGTACAATGTAAATATATATATATTCCCATGGCAAGGCCACAGGGATCCTGTGACACACTGTAGTACAGGGTGCCCACAATTTTTTGTGTTAAGATCTACTTTTCAAATGATGAGCTACATGAGATCTACAAACGAAAAAAAACATTCCTCGCTCTCTCTCCTGGCTGTCTTTCCTCGCTCTCTCTCTCCTGGCTGTCTCTCCTAGCTGTCTTTCCTCGCTCTCTCTCTCCTGGCTGTCTTTACTCGCTCTCTCTCTCCTGGCTGTCATTCCTTGTTTTCTCTCCTGGCTGTCTCTCTTCACTCTTTTGGCTGTCTCTCCTTGCTCTCTCCCCTGGCTGTCTCTCCTCTCTCTCTCTCCTGGCTGTCTCTCCCCGCTCTCTCTCTCCTGGCTGTCTCCCTTCTCTCTCTCTCCTGGTTGTCTCTCCCCACTCTCTCCCCTGGCTCACCTTGCTGTATTTTGCACACAGCGCAGCCAGGCC
>NW_017306797.1:519895-546327 GCF_000935625.1 Nanorana parkeri | reverse complement strand
ACGTACCAACTGTTCCGTACGAGTCGTACGGAACAGTTGGTACGTCCCAACCCCCCATCTAATGTGATGTTTTGGTACCTTCCTGCCCACGTGCAGGAAGGTTTTTTTTTCCTGTGCTGATTCTACGGTACGACCGCGGCGGTACGGACACCTTGCCGATCCCTGCGCTACGCGGGCGATCCGATCGGCAAGTTTCTGCTGGCAGCGGGCTCAAGGAGCAGCTGCTTTGGGCCCCACAGCCATGAATGGGCCCGGGGCAAGCGCCCTCTTTGCCACGCGTTAAAGACGGCCCTGAGTGCAGTGCAACAGGCTGTGTAAACTAATATTCTTTGATGTAATACATCGCACTTCAACCACCAGTATCCACCAGAAAGGAGTCAGGGAGCTTGGCTCAGCAGGCTAATAGGTAATCATGTGTGCACAGCTAAATAAATATACCAAAATGGAATAAAGGGTCAACCATTCACACCCTTTGTGATCTACCAGCATCAGCTTTGAGAGCTACTGGTAGATCACGATCTACCTAATGGGCACCCCTGCTGTAGTAGCTGCAGCTACAGCCGCTAAGCTGAGAGACTTCCCTGTGCTGTTAAAACATAGTCGCTCACTGAGTGTAGCAGCCAGGTTAAACCTATTAGCAATAAGTTATAACTATTGTGCAGCTGCAAAAGGCCGGTATATGCAATGTGCCAATATGCCCTCCACATGTAGATATACAGGTGAAACTCGGATAATTAGAATATCGTGCAAAGTTCATTTATTTCCCTAATGCAACTTAAAAGGTGAAACTAATATATGAGATAGACTCATCACATGCAAAGCAAGATAATTCAAGCCGTGATTTGTCATCATTGTGATGATTATGGCTTACAGCTCATGAAAACCCCAAGAACCCCAAATCCACAACCTCAAAAAAAGTAGATTATTACATGCAATCAATAAAACAAGGGTTGTACATAGAACAATATCGGACCTCTGAAAAGTACAAGCATGCATATGTACTCAGTACTTGGTTTGGGCCCCTTTTGCAGCACTTACTGCAATTACTTTTGCACGATATTCTAATTATTCGAGTTTCACCTGTATAATTAAGAACTATACAAAGAAACTATTGTTTCTTTGTATAGAAAAAAAAAAGAAACTATTGTTTATAAAAGGTCAACAGCATTATTTACATCAAGTTAATCTCCTCTAAACAGATATCTACAAAAATAATTATAACGACCATACATTCCCTTTTCATGGACTTCCTGACTTTAGCATTGTTATTTCCTGAACAGCATGAGCTCTGTATACAAACAATATCAGAATGAGAAACAAAGTACAGGACACTGTAGTCTGTATCTCCTGAAAGCATTATCAGCTTTAATTTTTGGGGATGATTAAGGTAGAGGGACTTGCGGTCAGGGGAGGCAGAGCCTCACCTAGTATTATGGAGGAAAAGCTGTCAGCTTCAAGTCTGAAGCTGACAGCTTTTTCTCCATTCAGATCGGCTTCTAGCAGGTTACACAGCAGGGAAAGCCTCCCGCTGTGTAACCTGTCATGGACGGAGCGCTGCCTGTTAATTATAGGGGGCGCTGCATCCGGCTTTTGACAGGTAGATAGGTTACACAGCAGCGGGCTTCCCCACTGCTTGTGTAAAATAACTTGGTGAGGCAAGAGCTGCAACAGCCTCTACTTTGTGTTAGAGGAGTGAGCTCTGTGGATGGCTTGGACCAATGGCACAGGGCCATTGGTCCAAGCTGTCCAATCAAAAAAAAGAAAGAAAAAAAAAACCCAGTGAGGACATCGATATCACCGGTGACGAGTAAGTGAGGGACAGGGAAGCTCCTCCCCACACAGCTTGGTGACCGAGCTTGGGGCGGGGCTTCGGTGGGCTGGGGGCGGAGCGTCGGCAGTGTGGGGGATGCCTCACCCAGCACAGCAGGCACGTCACGTCACTGCTAAGGTATATATTAAAGGGCTGAATTCTGGCTAAGCAAATATTGTCTAAATACAAGATCCATGTGTATTCTTGCTTGGATCTGTGCAGTAATCCGGTATGAAAACTCCCGTGCTTTCTCTCTAACTTCCTGTTATAAAGCTAATCACTGCTGCTTTCTCTCTTTGTGCAGGGTGACTGGTCTTGCAGCACAGTGATGATGTCACTTCCCAGGGAATATCTGGGATTTCAAAGGCATTTGGTGCACATAAAAGACAATTTATATCTTTGGGACTAATGTGGAATATATTTAAATGAAAATTTTTGTGCCCTGAGTTAAACTTTAAAGTATAATCGCAGCCAAAACACTATTTTTAAGTTTTAAAGAAGGTTAACTGCTCGTCTTCGTCTAGATAAAAAAAAAAAAAACAAGTTATACCCACCCAAACCTGCGAGTTGGTCCTTCCAGCATCTCTCCCCCTGCGCTCCAGGATCCTGGTGTAATCACGCTCTATATACAGTGTATAGATGTGAGGCTGCCAAGGGACATACCATCACTGCAGTGTAGGAGGACAGTAGGGTGTGCTGTGACAGCCAGCCAACTCTTTTTTATTTTTGTACCCAGACGAAAATTAGCAGTTAACCTTGCAGTGCGGAGATAGCCCCACTTTAAGGACAGACACTGATTTAAAAAAAAACAAAAAACAACAATAACTGACAAAGGCAGCAGAAAAAAACCTATGGAGAGGTTACAGCCCTTAGCTACTCTAGCCAAAACAAAAAAAAAAAGTTTTGCCTGACGTAGTTTAAAAGATTACAAAGTAAAATACAAGCAATAATCCAGTAATGAATGATAGCTACTGTAACATAACATACATAAGGAAAATTGTGCAATTACCTATCATTATACCGCCAGGTGTGGTAACTGTGGTACTATCAAACGACTTCTCTAAAGCAGCAACACCAAAATCATTTAAATCTAGGTCATCCAAGGCAGATTCTGAAAGAGAAAAGGTCATGAAGAACATTGTAGCCTGAAACATACCGTATTTTTCGCTCCATTAGACGCACTTTTTTCCCCCCAAAAGGAGGGGGAAAATGTGCCTGCGTCTTATGGAGCGAATGCCGACGCCCGAGACATGCAGTCTGTGCCCCGGGCGAGTCGTTTTTTGTACATTTAGCTCTGCTGAAGCAGAGCTAAATGTACACTAGGAGCCACTGCTCGTTTAATACGAGTGACCTAATGGGATCACTCGTATTAAAACTGAGCAGCGGCGGGGATCGAGATCACCATAGAGCAGACGAAGAACGGACGTTCTTCGTCTGCTCTGTGTGATCACTGAGACCGTGGCGCTGTAATCACAGCGTCACCTGTCTCAGCGGTCACTAACTGCAGCTTCTGTCACAGAAGCTGTGACAGAAGCTACAGTCTTTCGAGTGCTCCATAAGGCGCACCGGACCTCCCTGCGTCCTATGGTCCGGTGCGTCTTATAGAACGCAAAATACGTTATATAGACAGAAGTTTAAAAAAATATATGATAGAAAGAAATTGCTAAGTTCAACATAAAACAGAAGTCATCAACTTGCGCAACTAGATCGATTGTTTATGGACTATATATTTATAGTATCAAAGAAGCTCCAGTTATACTGGTAATTAATCCAGAGAAGATGTGTGCACTGATTCTGCAGCCTGGTTGGTTGGATAGGGAAACATCCATGTAACAGCACTGTGAAGAAAACATAGAAAACCGGCGCACAGATCTAAGTGCAGTATAAAAGTGACTGTTTAATAAGGTTAAAAGTCATGCACTTACAGGCTTGACAAAGGAGGTGGACCTCTGAAACGCGTTGCCTAGCAACACCAGATGACCCGGAAGTACTCAGCAGCTGTGACCCTGCTTTAAAGAGAGCCAGCCACAGCAGTGCTCAGCCACTGGATCAGACCTGTGTCTTCCAGCATTGGCGTTGTGGAATCTTTCTGGACTGAACTGGACTCTGCTCTCTCCATATCCTGATAGCAATCTTGGACCAGCAGCTGAGATAGGACTTTCATCTGATGCGTGACAGGCGAGATGTTTTTTTAATATCCTGCAAGTGCATTACTTTTAACCCTATTAAACAGTTACTTTTATACTGCACTTAGATCTGTGCGCCGGTTTTCTATGTTTTCTTTAGAAAGAAATTAACACCTAGCTCATCAATCTATTCATAGAAAAAAAATAATAGCACAGGGCTGATCCCAAACATAACTCCCATTCTTAGTTCATATTCAACATCATTTAAAGTAAGCTGGTACTTTGCCCATATCAGACAAAGAAATAGGAACACCTTACAAGAAGTATACAAAGCTAAATTCTCACACACTCCCCGAATTAACTGCCACATGTAACTTTTGAATTTCTAAAAACAAAAGGGGCCATACAGTGGCCCATTGATGGGTCACCAAAGCACTGAATGCTGTATTTTTACATATTCCTGCACACCCGGATGTATGAGGTAGTTCTTGGGACCTTAGTACTTGGGTACGTTATACAGCATGGAGAAGGTAATTCCAGGATACTAACTGTGCCTATTACAAAGCAAACCTGGTACTTTGCCTTCTATGACCATTGGCTTTACCTACGCTTTCTCATTGCTGAAGTGACATTGCCATTTCTAAAGAAATATGTAAAAGCTCCGGGAGCAATTAATATAAAAGGTGGAGTTTTACTACGTACAAATGACTTCCTTTTTAATCATTTCCTAGAAGAGTATCTGCCAACGACAGCAAAATCAACACATTTAGTTATAGTCCTGTACCTTTGCAAGCTGCAGCCCCTGCTAAAATGGCCACAAGCATCAATGAAATTAGACATTCCTTCTGGCCAGTGACTACATCAGCTGGCTAAGAAAGTACCAGACTTTTGGCCAAGAGCATCTCCTATCTAGACTAGGACCATGCTCAAAATGGGACACATGGGGATAGTGCTTTTATCCAGTGCATATTAGAAGTGGAGGAGACAGAAGTGGGGTGTGTTGTATTAGATGGAGTTTCCCTGACATATATGGAATACATTGTACTGGAAACCATCTCACCATTGGAAGACTGACACCAGGATTCCCAAAAGCATGTTAACTTTTTGGGCTCCAAGCAGAAGATACTGAACCCAGTGCTGTAACTATCAGCCAGAAGAAATATTTAAAGTGACACTAAACTCATTCAAGTAGTGTAGCTATTAACAGTAAGGTAGCTTATTTGTGTATCACTCGGCTGTAGATCCTCAAATCATCTCTGAATTGGTGCTGACACTGTCCTTCCTTCTGGAGGGTGGCAACTTTTATTATTTATTTATTTATTATAAAGTAGCCACCGCACCAAGCTCACTCCTGTGATGGACTACAATCTCAATACAAATCAGTAAACTAAACATGAGATTGTAGTCCATCACATTGGAGTGAACTTGGATCGGTGGCTACTTTACAACACACACAGGGACCATGGGGAACAAAAGTAGCTACCCTCCAGAAGGAAGGACAGTGTCAGCATTAATTCAGAGATGATTTGAGTGATACGCAAATAAATACATTTGTGTTAAAAGTTAGGCTATTTAAATGCATTTTTAAGATTTAACTCTTCAGTTTAGTGTCACTGTAACAAATAAGGATGCACCGGTACCGGTTTTTCGTTATCGAGTACAAGTACAGATATTTATGTTTGCTTATGCTAGCACGGAGCCCTTTGATTTTGAGAGATCACTTTCACACCCATTTACAACTAGACCGAGCGCAACTTATCTGCCACACAATAGACTCACTTACACACATAGTTGCTGCTGGTCTATTTAGCTAGTTAGATTTTGAGTCACTCATTCCCAGCGCAGTGATTTTTGATTATTACGAGCACGGAGCTGGCTTCCTGAGCTGTCTTGATGCTGATTGGCCGGGAAGCTGGCTTCTTGTTCTCTCGCGGGACTACCGGTCAGAGGAAATCTCCCTCTGACCAGAAGTTCCGGTATCGGAGCATTTGGGCGAGTACTCACCCAAATACTCAGTATCAGCACCGATAATAGTACCGGTGTTGGTGCATCCCTAGTAACAAATCTGTCATTTAGCAAACTATGTGCAACATTTTTGATAAGGTAAAATGTGTGTCAATTTGCATTTGGAAAAACTAAAGCCCCCGAACTTGTCCACCATTGTAGATCCACAGTGTGTCCTGCTTCAAACCCCAGCCAAGCTCTGCCAAGTAGCTACAATGCTATCAGTGCTTTGGAAATGGTGCTTAGCTTTCTTCCAATTGCACTTACTGCCATTAGAAAGCCATTCTTTCATACTGGCCTGACTCACACATGCAGTCCTAGCTATCACAGGTAGCAGTGTACCGCTGGCCATATCTAGTGGTACTAGGAACTCCTGGAATTAAGGAACTTAATGACAGAAGCAAACAAGACATCCATGGCAAATCAGGAACATAGATCTGAACAACAGTAGACAGACAGAAGAGCAAGTACAGGGTCAGAACAGAAAAACAGGAGAATAGCGCATTGCCAGTTAGGGGTAAATGGCTCTGAATAAAGTGCAGGAACCAGGAGCACCTGGTCTTTGCAAAGCTACAGAAGTTCTTAGATGGACAACTGCAGACACACAGACAACAGAAAGAGCACCAGCAGAAAGCCAGGATCAGACAGAGTTGTAACCAGAAGCAACAAGATACACATACAAACACGTTGTGGAACGAATTGACAGATTACTAGATGGGGTTGGGCACGACCCAGTTGTCATGGTGCACATCGGCACCAATGACAAAATAGGAGGAAATCGGAGTGTCCTAAAAAAGGAGTTCAGAGACCTAGGAGCTAGGATGAAGGAAAGGACCTCAACGGTAGTATTCTCTGAGATACTACCCGTGCCAAGAGCCACTCCGGACAGACAACGCGAGTTGAGAGAGCTTAACAAGTGGCTCCGGAACTGGTGTCAGAAGGAGGGCTTTGGTTTCCTGGAGAACTGGGCTGACTTCTCAGTCGGCTACCGACTCTTCAGCCGAGACGGGCTGCGCCTTAATGGTGGAAGGTGCAGCATTTCTGGGGGGAAAAATGGTAGAAAGACTGGATGAGCTTTTAAACTAGATAATGGGGGGGAGGGTATAAAAATATTAAATTTAAATAGTGAAAACTTAAAAATGAATACAAATAATAAAGAGGGAAGTAATGAAGGGGCAATTAGTGGGCCCGCTCCAGTCACCAGTGCCAAAGCAGTCAATATAGTAAATCCTATGGCCCAAGATAATATAATTAAGACTGGCCAACCAATATCAAGCAAACTTTTGTCCCATAACAAGACAGGAATTAAATGTATGTACACCAATGCTAGACGTCTGGCAAATAAATTAGAAGAGCTTGAACTTATGCTACTCGAAGAGGACTTCGATATAGTGGGAATAGCGGAAACCTGGCTAGACAGCGCACATGATTGGGCCACTAACATAGAGGGATACAACCTGTTCAGGAGAGACAGAGGTGGGAGAAGGGGGGCATGCATTTATGTTAAAAATGATCTAAATATGCATATAAGGGACGATATCACGTCAAATAGTGGGGAGGACGTGGAATCCTTATGGCTGGAACTGGATATGACGGACGATAGTCGTAAACTAATTGTGGGTATTTGTTATAAGCCTCCAAATATAGGGGAGGAGGGGGAGGCTCATCTACAGTCCGAAATAGAAATAGCTGGGAGGGAGGGCAATGTAGTCGTGATGGGCGACTTCAATTACCCGGACATAAATTGGGCTAATGGAACATCAAGTTCAACAAAAGCGGGCCACTTTCTGAACATGTTGCGAGACAATTTCATGGACCAGATGGTTGAGGTCCCAACTAGGAAAAATGCCATCCTAGATTTAATCATTACTAATAATCCAGAGTTAATTGAGGATATTGTAATTGGGGAGACACAGGGTAATAGTGATCACAATGTGATTACTTTCAATATTGGATACAGGAAAGGGAAGCGAGCTGGTAGGACAAGAACCCTAAATTTCAGAAGGGCTAACTTTGATAAACTGTGCCACCTAGTGGGGGACATGAAATGGGAAAATGTATTTCACAAACTGAACTCGGAAAAAAAAGTGAGAATGTTTTAAAAACACATTACATATTGCCATTGCCAAATGTATACCGTTGGGTAATAAAAGTAAAAGATCACAAACAAAGCCTGTATGGATGAATAAAAATGTAAAGCATCACATAAAGGAAAAGCGAGTGGCATTTATAAATTATAAGATGGAGGGGACGGCATTGGCGTTCCATAACTACAAAGAATGAAATAAAAGATGTAAACTAGTAATCCGGGCAGCTAAAATACGAGTGCGAAAAGCATATTGCCAAAAAAACAAAAAACTGATGTCCTTGAGCTGGAGAGTCCAGCGGAGGGCAACCAAACTCATCAAGGGGATGGAGGACCAGAACTATGAGACAAGGCTACTAAATTTAAATATGTTCACGCTGGAAGTAAGGAGATTAAGGGGGGACATGATTTTCATGTACAAGATGTTCAATGGTCATAGCAACAAACTCTTTAAGATTAATTCCGTAACAAAGACTAGAGGCCACCACCTAAAATTGGTAGAAAAAAAATTCCAACACAAGGGGCAAAGGGGGTTCTTTTTAGTTCGAGCGGTTAGGGTCTGGAACTCGCTGCCACAAGCAGTGATTTGAGCAAATAGTGTGGAATCATTCAAGAATCTTTTGGACGATTTCCTAAGAGACCGCAACATACGTACAGGTACTCGCAAGAATGAGATGATACCCTGGACCTATACACACACACACACACACACACACAATAGGTTGGACTTGATGGACTTAGGTCTTTATTCAACCTCAAATACTATGTAACAGATCAGAGGTGAAACCTATACAGGTCAGAGGAAAAGAAAGAGAAGCCATAGCCAATACAGGTCAGATTAGAATTACACAAGAATGAAGGGCCTAAACTCAGGGGCGTCCTGAGGCTGGGTGACACCCGGAGCGGTAACCGAGTGCATGCTCGTGATGACATCATCGCGCACGTACGGCAGTATTCTGATACATGCCGGCGGCCATCTTGGTGATGGACGCCGGCAGAGAGAGGAGGGGACAGTCACCCGGCGAGATAAGGTATGCCGCCGGGTCCCCTCCTCTCTCCTGATACTGTCGGGCGTTCGGTCCATGACCGAGCGCACGACTTTTCAGAGGGGGGTGACACCAAAATGACTGAGTAATTTTGGTGTCACCCCTCCAATGGTGTCACCCGGGTGCGGGCCGCACCCCCCTTGTGACGCCACTGCCTAAACTGAACACAGGTACAGACAGAAGCTGTGTAGTGCTAGAGTCAGTACAGACTAACTCAGAAGTATACATTAAAACTGGCTGGTGAGAGCGGTGCCCCTAAATAGCTACAAATACAGGACGGAGTAGATTCAGATGAAGGCAGGCTGACAGAACAGCACACCAGACTCGAGACATTAAAGGGGAACACACACCAGACTTGTGACACTGGCCTTGGGAACCCAAAAGAAAAGCAAAGTCTGAGGATAGCTAGAAAAGAGACAAGCATTATGAGTCCCCCTGGACTTATTCAGAGGGCCTAATAAAACATGTGCCCAGAAGGGGCTTAAATCAGAACACGCATGCTGTTTGTTAATGGCTGTAGTGGGGAGGAGAGCTTGTTCACCTTCTAACTGGTTACAGTTGGTAAAAAGGCAACATATATATATCTTACCTATGACAGATTCTACTGTGTCACTGGTTGGGTAGAAGGGCAGAGCATTGGCATTCATACCAGGAGTGCCACTTATGGCTGCAGGGCTGGGAGGAGTCGCAGCTAGACTAGAAGTGATACTAGAGGAAATGCTTGAGGTTAGTGGGCTCCCCATTGGCATTATTCCTAATGCATCCTGTAATGATGATAACAACATGGCAAAGCTTTGTTAACAGAATATGACACACAGCACAGTTTATATTGTGAACGTGAACATTATGCATGAACAAGTTCTATTAAATACACATGAGTAATATACACTATCTTGAAGCAAAGCTTATACTTTGCCCCTGCAGGGTAAAAAAACAGGTTCACTTAAATGCCCCTCTCCCCAGCATCATATAATGTCCTTCCTTTCACTATGCCATGGGAGCGAGAAATGTGAGTCCTGTATAAGCAGCTTACACAGGGCTGGGGACTGTCTGTATCCCTGTCCCCATGTGACAGGGCTGGGCCAATCACCAAGAACCAGCACAGTCACATATGGGGAAAAGGATTAAGTTGTATGCTCCTCCATACCCAGAAGTACCAGGTATTTTCTTCAATCAGTGACTGAATAGAATTGCAGTGTATCACAGGACAGAGTAGTATGTGCTGCAGTGGAAGGAAGTATAAAAGCAAACCTGCTGCTTTGCCCTGCATTGCATCACAGATTTTCTTCATAGGACACCAGTGCAAGCCCCTCTTTCCTCCATTGCAGCTGCCACTAAAATAAATAATGTCAGCTGATGTTAGAGCTTAGAAAGGAATCAGCGACTCTACCCTATTCCCCCTGACAAGTGACAGTGCTAGGGCCTAGCGTTTGGCTGATAGGCTAGAGCACTGCATTATGGGAGGCCACATGCTTCCCCATACAAAGGAGCACCAGGTACTTTGCATCAGCTCTAATGGAAGAAGTGAAGGCAAGGGGTAACAGGAGAGGTGAATATCAATGGGTTGGGGGAACAACTTTACACAGACACTGTCACTTAGCCCATTCTTGCCAAAATGACAGTGTCCCTTTAAACTGCTAGAGTAACTTATCGGCCAGGCAACTAGTGTTTTTAACACAGGCCAACAATGCTAGTCTCCATACTTCTCTTACCACACATTTCTTCAATCTCTTAAAACTTTTTTCGCTGTATGTAATACACCGACACAAATAGATTAGGTGAATTTAAGTTGTGCAGTATAATTTAACGAGACAATGTATTTGGGTTCATTATAATAGCTTGGTGTGACAGAACTGATCACATATCTGAGATGTCTGATCTAGTGTCTGCAATTTTATGCCTTGCTGACAGCACAGTGAAAAGTACACAGTGCCACCTGGAGGCCAGTGAAGATGTTACACCCATGTCAAGAAACATCCCGAGAAAACTTTTTACATACTAGCCCACGGTATGTTTAATTTAAAAGCTACTCTTCCAGGTTTTTACCAACCTAAAGCTAGATACACTATGTGACTCAGTCAATCATTTTGTTATTAGAAAACCATACTTGGTTACACCCCTTACTATATTGTCACGAAAGAGCAGGATTTTGTTTCCATGCATAATTGTAGTCACTAAGCTAATAAGCAGTCATTGTGAATGTGCAGTATGTAAAGTACTGTGTAAAATGTTAGCACAATATAAATACTTGTGATGAATAAATAAATACTTTAATAACTAGGAGGTTCAGAATCTGCTAAACTGCTGTAACTATATTAAAATCAGAAATGTTGAGCCGTTCATTAAAAAACATTACTGAGACATTTTGCTGATATACACAGACTTTTGTTACTAGAAAATAAACCCTTACCTGCTTTGACTGTAGAAGAGATTGATCTTGATTTCTGTGCTCCATCGGATGTGGTTTTAACTTTGCCTTCACAAAACAAATAGTGAGAACGTGAGGCGACAGAACTACCCTTTTAATACTGCTGAGGCACACAGTTCTGGAAACAGCTACTGCACATAAATGCACCACTGTGGTCACAATACACAACAAAACAGTGAGCGTGGGGACAACAGACAGGGTCTAGAATGAGAAAGACAGTTACCAGGTATACTGACCTGGCTTTTGAAGTTCTTAAGATAATCTGTCCCTGTGGAGTCTTCCCTCTCACACCCTGGGGCCTTTTTGTAGCTGCCTGAGAGGTCACCATGAAAACCAAGGCTATCCAGGTTGTGTGACTTCCCAAGAGATCCCGGAGGAGAGCCACAATGATGAGTTGGGCTTCCTATGCTGGCACACAGCATCTGTCAGACAACAGCAATTCGGTTTTTTTAACCTGCTACTCAAAATAAGAACGATGTTACAGCACCTTATGGGAACTTGTCCAGAGAATACTGGAGCTGCCATTGCCAAATCATTGTTCAAAGTGCAGGATTCAGGGTTGTCATACTCATCCTTGCTTTAGCAACTTAGCGAGTCACTAACCTACAGTAAGCACACAGCTACCAGACTCCATAGTTGTTTTGTTTTGTTCAGTAATCCATTAAAGTGACCCTGTCATCAGACCATTCATTTCAAAACAAATCTTCCTAAAAGATGTGAATTTGATGTATTTTGTGCATGGTATTTACCTGTAAAAGTCTCCCTTTTGTAGACATCTGAAAGCCCTGACACTGCTTCTAGGTGCCGCCATCTTGGATGTGATGTCACCAGCTCCAGCAGACTCAGAGATGTCACTCAAGTGACACTCTATAGCAGAGTAGGCAAACTCCAGCGCTCTAGCTGTGGTAAAACTACAAAATCTCATCATGCATCTGCTTCTGGGAGTCATGTCTGTGGCTATCAGGGTCCTGCAATTCCTAATGGGATTTATAGTTGCACCAGAGCTGAAGGGCTGGAGCTTGCCTACCCTCCTCTATAGTATGCCCCCTTTGTTCAGTAAATCAAGAGAAACCAAGTTTAATAAATGCTCACTTGAAGTGTTCTTCTTTTCCATAACAATTTTTATTCACTTGAAATGTGCCTTTGAACTTGCTAGCGAAATTGACTACTCCAGGAAGAGTCAATTCCCTAGCACAGCCACAGTTCCCGCTCTGCCTCCTGCCATGTCATAGCCCTCTCCTCCACCGGGAGAATCTATGACTGTGCTAGCTAAACTCCTCCATACACCTCCCGACATGACCTTTTCATTAGCCGTCGGGGAGGGGGGTCACTTGTGTGACAGCTCTGAGTCTGCTGACATCACATCCAGGATGGTCGCCAGCAGTCTCAGGCCTTTTTACACAAGGGAGGCTTTTACAGGTAATTACATGCATGAAATGCACATTTAATCTTATGGGAAGATTGTTGTTAAAATGAATGGTCTGGTGACAGGGTCTCTTTAAAAAGCATATCATATAAGAACAAAGCAACTCTCATTAACAATGAAAGTAGTTGAGTAGAATGCAATAAAGAGTAAGACTTTACTTTCCAAAACATAGCCTCATCAAAGATTACAGAATTCCACACTATAAGGAATAATTCTTACTTACTGATGCTGGTGTTGGACTGGTGGGAAGGTGGCTCATTTTACCCCAGACCTGCAAAGCAGGAAGAAATACATTGAAAATGACAATGACATTGTTCTATCCAACATGACAAAACATAAGGTGAATCTATAAAAGTGAAATGCAGTATCATAGTCTATTGAAATAGATATTTGCTTTTGTTTTCTCCTAGCCTTGATGAATGGGGTATCATTATGAGTCCCTGAAACACGTTGGCTATTTCTATATTGCCCAGTCAGACCTACACTGAATAAAGATGCATCAGGACTATTAGAGTGTGGCCCTTCAACTGACAATCCTAAAATTCAGCCTGGACTCTTTAAAATTACACCAATCCCTCTCTGCTTATCAAAAACATTTAGGGTTCTTTTGTTTGTGTCTGAGATGTTTCTCTTTTCTATAGAAGCCAATGTGAAAGCAGCTCAATGCAGCTCTGAGCAAATAAAAGGCAAACCAAAGCAACTCAAATTTGACTTGTTTCGAAGTCTAAAGCCTGTGTATGAACAAGCTCTTATTTGAGTATGACACTCTAATCACAAAAGAAGGATTTCTGTACTTACCGTAACCATCTTTTTGGAGTCTATTGAGGTGCAGAGGAATTTAAATACTGTCGGCTACAGGAGGATTGGACAATGGCAAACAGGAATATTGTAAGCCAGCACACGTATATATAGACCCTCCTCTACCCAGCATGCCTCAGTTTTGTGGTAAAGCCATACCAAGAGCATGACCAGAAACACAGAGGGACCTGTGTCTCTCAATTGACTCCAAAAAAAGGATTTTAAAATAAGTACAAAAATGTTATTTTCTCTCTTCCCTTAAGGGACACAGGAATTCAGTCGGGAAGCAGGCTGAAGGAATCAAATAAAGCTCAGATCAGGAAGAAAAGATCACTACGGGGGGACTACACACAGAAATATCTCAGAATTGAGAAAGCTAATCGGATGACCAGCGAAACGTGTTCAAGAAAAATACAGCAAGTCCAGTTGCCTTGCTTTATTTTTTACAGACATACCACGACCTGGATGAATGAGAACTGTCACAGACATACACACAGATATGAACACCAACCGAAATCAGCGAGCAGCTTATCATCCAAAACCTGCAAAAACCAGCAAACAAAACAAAAAACCAACAACAATTTGCAACCTAAACAAAAGAGCCAAACATCCAAATCTCTTCAAGGGAAGTTGTCGGAGTACCCCACAATAGGGATATCAGAAAAAAGCACTAGGCCTAACACAGGAGTCAACACTCTTAGAGATATCACGTTTGCGTGAGCAAAGCTGAGGATGCGGGTCTCTATCCGGATGAGGGACAGTCAAAGTTGACCACAATTGATCTAGAAGGTTAAAAGGTCTAGAAGGGTGATGACACCGGGGATTACCCAGTACCCAGTTCACTAAGAGTCTAGGATGCCCCAAGGGAACGGCAGTTCTATGAGCATGAGAGTAGTGGTCCAGAAGGAGCCCAGCTCCAGGGGTCAAACTGACACAGGGACTGGAGCCGAGGGACCAGGAGTGAGAGGAACCCAAGAGGAGAGGGCCAGGTGCATTCATCTGTGAAGTAGCACAGGGAAGAAAAGAGGGAGCAACTGAAGAGAGTACCAAAGGCCAGAAGTTAGTCTGTGAACTTTAACATCAAAGCTCACTGTAACTAAATGCCTGGAGGGCAAAATACCAAAGGACCCACTTCTAGAATTGTTGGCACACCTTCATGGTGAAGATTTGGCAGAGAGCTTAGTCAGTCTCTGGCAGAAAGCACCCTCTCAAGCAAGGCCCAGGACCCTTTAGGGTGCTTCTAATCCACATAGAGGAAAACCTTGAATAGTGGGTGCAGTAAAAGTCCTTGCAGCTGCAGGAGCTCTAAAAGACTCAAGGCTGAAGACAGTGGGTTGATCCTCCAACTGCAAGGTAATAAGCAATGCATAAATAAGGTCTGAAACACCCCTTGTAAATCTGCGGTGACAGCAGGTGACTGTGATGTCTCAAAAAGAGTCTCTTCAGAGACAGACTGTTGGGACTCAGTGACTGGTGGCCCAGCCCGATCTAAGGTCTCGGGAACCTCAGTGGTAGGTAGATTCTACAGTGGATAGAGCCTGAGCAGGTTTAGAGCTTCTGCAGTCAATATCCATGAGGAAATAAGTAAATATGGCCATAAATTCCTGAGTTGCAGTAGAAGCCCTTGTATAGGGGTCTCGGCCACACCCAGTGGAGCTGAAGAAGACCTAATGATGTAGACCCTATAACTATAGGGTTAAAGGATTCTAGATAACAAATGCCAGTCAGTCCCTCAGGGGATACGGAGTAGATGCCCCCAAAACTGTTGGGCTTGGGTCACAGCGGGAAGGTTTCCAGTGTGCAGATATGTTGTGTCTACGTGGCACAGCTGCAACTAGGCCCGAAGTGCAAGGCAAGGCCTCAGGTATTCACAAATCCAGGCAGCTGGTAGTGATGAGGATCACAAAGTCAGAGGTGACAAGGTCGTTGTAGCAAGTAGTGAGAACAGAGCAGAGAGAGGAGTCAGGGCCAGATTTACTCTCTCTGCTGCCCCAAGGCAAGGTTCGTTAATGTGCCCCCCCCCCCCGCCCCACCAAATTTCCCCCCAGATGGCGGGGGGCCGCATGGTTGCTTTTAATATTTTTTTAAACTTTTTTATCACTTGTACAGAACGAGTGGTGGCTTCCCTGCTCTACATTTAGCTAAATGTAGAATACAACTACCCGCCCGGTGCCCAGAACTGCATGTCTCGTGCGTCGTGAGATAGGAATTCTACACCCCTGCTGTCCCTCTACTCCCTGCTGCCCTGAGGCCAGGCCTCGGTTGGCCTTGTGGGAAATTCGGCCCTGACCGGAGTTCCACGTGGGGCTTTTCGGAGCAGGATCAGCAGCTGGACGTTGCTTCCTTTACTCTGAATGGCGAAAAAGAAAGTGTGAAGCGTGACACACCTCCTAACGGATGATCTCAGTTCACAGTCCCTTAGTAAAATGTAAAAAGTGCCAAGCTGTGCAAATAGTGAGGTATCACCCAGTGCTTTATCCTGACCGGCCCTACTTGCATAGCGAGTCTTTAGAGACAGGGTCCCATCTGAGACTGTGCCAAGGCTCTGGACCTAGAAAGCACACAGCAGTTATCTAACATGGTACATTAGGTCTGGAAAGCGCCACAATGCAGAGCCCAGCGAACCAAAGGTCATATTCGAGACTAGCCCCACATCATCCAGTCCAGCGGGGGTCCAGCTATGGCCTCCAAAGTTAGGCTGAGGAAATGCCTATGCGGATAGTTGTCATTTAGAGACCAGCTCAAGCAACAATGATGTGAAGACTCTTAATTGAAATCAATGGAAGAATCCAAGGGGGGAAAAATCAAAGGAAAAAAGCTAGCAAAAATTGGTTAGATTTTCTTAACGCAAAGCTGAAGACAACATGCTTTCCACCTATGACATCAGCAAAAACCTGAGGCATTCTGAGTGGGAAGAGGGTGGGGGTGTATCATTTTTCTCCTGTAGGTGGCAGTTTACCTGACTATCTGAATTCCTGTGTACTAAATGGACAAGAAAGAAACATTTTTGTACAGAAAGACAGTCATCTTTCTTTAGTAATGAAGACCAATTAAAGTCTCACACCTTCTCTTTATAATTCTGTCTCCCCACATGGTTTGAAATTATTTTTTGCTAGGAAATGCCTTAAAATACCCTTTTCTCTCAGTGAAAAGGCAGCTTCCTGCTCTCACTTTGCAGTGTTCTGTGCTGACAGAGCAGAGCTGAGTAACAGCCACACCCTCAGCATTGACTTGTGCTGCAGAGAAGAGAAAGGGGGGTGTCTGTCCATGTCTGTTACATAACAGAATTCACTAGGTATAACTCTGGTGCCTATTGGACCTTACAGTCATGCTTGGACACCCTGCACAGCTGCTGTAACAAGAAAGTGTAGGTAAAATGAGGAAAGAGGTTTTCAATGCAAATCTGTCTGAGCACTTTTCTATTTTTGTATCAACTTGACTTTAACATCATCATGTCTATCTGTAACTAGAGGCATTTAAGAAAAGAGTATTACGCGTATTTAAAAAAAATTACTTATAGACCACACTCATGAATTACAACTGCAAAAAAGCTCAGTGCAGAAGATTTCTATTAAAAAAAGGGAAAAGAAAATGCAAACAACATACGCTGCTGAAGTCTGGTGCATGGGGGCTGGATGGGCTCACAGGGACAGAGTCTCCAGCAGCTGAAGGCATATACATGACAGGTCCGGTTTGTGTAGGGCTTGACACAGCTGAAGGAGATTGTAAGTCATCACATAGAAGAGACTCTATAACAAGAATATTATACTATTAAGCAAGCAGATCAGACAATAGAAACAGAGGCAGCATCTGCAGCAATCTGTGTCTAAAGCTGGGTATTCACTCCTCAAATTTCATCAAGAACCAGCCGAAATTCGACGCGTGGGTGCCGCTGCCAGCACCTTTCTGGCTAGCATCCCTCAATCAGCTGACCGAAGAAGCATGTTGAAAAATTGTCAGCCGAACAGAACTAGCAGCCAATGAGCTGACAGCTCTGTCTGGGAAATACATAGGAAAAAAGCAGGATATTTCTCCATCAGTGTTGATGGAAGAATCTGTTCAATTTTCTTCAATCAGCCAGCAGGTTGAACAAAGAAAATAGAAGCGTGTATACCCCACCGAAAGCAAATTGTCAACTCCGGAGCTTAGAGTGTGCAGTGGAGGGATTATTTTATGAGGCAATCAGCATGCCAATGACCCAATTTTTAACCGGGAACATAATAGTTCTGATAATGTCATTAGCAATGAAGCAGAACTCATTCAGCTTCACTGCTTCAGAACTAGTATGCAACTGACACTCACAGAAGTCAACTGCACTTATTTATACTACTTGACAGGCAGTTGGGGCACTGAGTCAAGATATTTTAAAACAGCTACACTATGTATGACTATAAAGTAGCTTTAAAGTATATCTATAGCCATAATTATTATTTTTCCAATTTACGATAAGGAACACAATTAGAACCCCTGTTAGGTTTTTTTTTACTGTCTGTGAGATTTCCCCAGAACAGGTGCCCTTATTGGAAGATTTCCTCTCATCTCTTCCAGTGACAAAATTCTGGATTTTCAATTACTTACTTTGCCAGAAACCAATGGTCTCCAGGACAAATACAGTGGCTAAATCTATCCAGCAGGGTCACAGACAGCAATAAAAATCCATAGTAATGGGTGCCATAAACCAAGATTCCCAACTATAAGAAATTATTTTTTTGTAGCTAACTTGGTGTACATAAAACATTCAACATGTTTCAGGGTACTCGCCCTTCTTCATGGCTAAGGGCTGGTTCACACCATATGCGTTCAGGCTGTGCTGCACATTTTTTCCAGCGCAGCCCGGATGCAAGAAAAGGCAATTTGCCTTGTCATGAATGGGCTTGGTTCACACCACCGCGCTCCGGTGGTGCGCGCTTAAAAAAGGTGCAGCATGCAGTACTTTTTTTTAAGCGCACCGCAGTGAGACACTATACAAATGCATCACACTGCAGTGAGCCCAGAGAACTTAATGTAATGTCACATTTCAATATTTCAATAAAGTTCTAACAAAAAAAAAGTGCAATATGACTCGATCGAGCGCATCGGCAATGTCTGGGCACACGCAACTTTCCATGAGGAAAGTTCGGTGCTACCTCACACCCCACGTCGATAAAAACCTGGCTATCTAAAGAAAATGTTTTACTTTACCTACACTTTACATTTTTGTTCATTATTTTCAGCACATTGTACAGGTTACGCACTGAAGTGTGATAAAATAACGTACGTTCAACATGTGCAAAGGCACAAAATGGGCCACGTGGACAGCTGCCAGACTGTTGCATATCGTTGCACTTTGTAGATTTGTAAATCTATGCAAGAGGGGGAAAGGAATGTTAGAACTGATGATACACCATAGCTCTGTGTGGTGAGAGTCAGAATGAAAGTTGGAGAAAAAAAAATAAGAGCTTTTACCTCAGGATGAAATTGCTGCTCTGTTCTTGTGTGACAGTACTGGCATGAATCTCCACTATCACACTTACTAGGGTCACCCCACTCATCTCCATGTTTCACATTTGGACACGGGGAAGACCTATGCAAAAAACAAATGTGAAAGCCAGGTAAACCAGAAAATAAATTTAATTTGCCAGCAGACAAACAACTGTTTGTAAGTATAACCAGAGCTGGATCATCCACAACACAATCTAGGCAGAAGCCTAGAGCCAAGTGGATCTCGGGAGGGGGGGACAGCTACCACCTTTATACTCTTGAAGTCAAACAAGGGGAAAGTGCATTTAGTGCACAATAATGGAAGATCCACTTATAGGCAGATGCTGTCTGTTGGGTCGAGTCATGCCAGTAAAGACAATGCAAATAAGACAATGACTCTGTGCCTATTGCAATCTTTACCCATTTCGAAAAATGGGGGGACAAGGCTGCTGAGCTGCCTTGCCTTGAGCCCTACCTTAATCCGGTTCTGGGTATAAAATTACCCACAATGAAAGCAAACCTGTCACAAAACTAGGCAATTCAAACTGAGAACATAATAAAAAAATATTTTAAAAAAGTTGTTTCACAGAGACAGACAGTTTAAGGTATATGCAAAATCTTAGCTTTTCTTCCCATCTCTCAAGCATCCTTACTTCTCTAGGAAGAAGCCAATCACATTACAGGATCAACAGTAGTCAAGGTCATGCTTTAAGGGTTACAGTGTGTGTGTGTGCATATATTTAACCCTCAGAGTGGGGTCAAATGTTAAAGTATAAGTAAAGTCTTATGTTTTTTTGGCATACATCTACTGCTAGCAAGCAGTAGATATATGCCCCATGATAAAAAAAAAAAAAAAATAATTAGGCAAATACCTAATTACTTACCTGTTCCAGCACCGCTCACTCCCAGCTGAAGCTCCCGAATGGCTGAGAGGAAGAAGTGTGCGGGCGCATGTGCAGTAGAGCGAGGGGAGAGGAGAGAAAATGAAACTCAATGGACACAGCCATGCATCCGGGAACGCGCACGCCAGACAGACACCGCGGGACACAAGGCGTCTACGGTGGATCAGGGACCGGCACCAGCGCTGGAGGGACTTGTCAGAAACGAGTGGAAGGAAGAAGATGATCGGATCAAGAGGCATCAAATAAGGTAAGTGCTTACAGCAGCATAGGGGGGAGAACAAAAAGCTTTAATGTCACTTAAAGGGCTCACTTTGGGCGTTTAGTTTTATTTTATGGTGGATAAGTGTCAGGCTGCATAAAAAGTAAAGAATATGGCATGCGCAACTCGGTGCACAATCTTGCCATGCCATACATCCTTGGATGAATTAACTCCTGTGCACATGCTTTATATTGTAAAACACTGCGCAAACTGTTGGCAGTATATCAATCCTATATAATAATATACAGATGCGATGCTGAAGCCAGAAGCGACGCTGATTGCATCACTTCCGGCTTTTCAGCTGTCATTCCCCCGACTAGAAAAGCAGAGGAAGAAGCTATTCAAGCACAAACTGTGCTTGAATAGCTTCTTTGAAGTACAAAGATGACACTAGGAGCTAAAAGGGGCTTTTAGGAAATCTAGAACTCTCAGGGGGTTTGAGTAATTTTCAGGCCTAAAATGTAAATTGTAACATGAGTGCAAAAAAAAAAAAGTCTTGGCTGCAAAAAGTTTAAAGTATGAATGCTATATTGATTTTACTTATTTCATTCTAATATACCTGTATTTATTTTGGCGTGGACTTCTCCTTCTGTCTTTGCTATTGTGGTAATAAGGACATGCGTACCCCTGGCGACAAAGTCGTGGAGGCTTTTTGCACTGTTCTGTCTTGTAGTGTCCAAGAACATACGTGGTGTCTGCAAATAAGAAAAAAAACAATTAGGATTAGTTAAGATTAGGTTCTGCAACATCATTACTCAGCTGGTAATATGTGAGATGATGTAATTTACTCTCTTTAGATACAGTACTGTGAGTGAGTGTTGTCACCCTAGGACGCAAAGTACATTACTGGCAGGAAAACCAGGAAAGGAAAGACGCCTGAAGAATGAAAACAAATGCAGCCACCCCATCTAAGGTCAGGTAATTGATGATTTATAACATTTTTGTCTTTGGGTTTAGATACACAAACAAAAAATTGAATACTGGGCTATTTTTAAACAAGTTACAAAATTGTAACAGGCCTTGACATGTCAGAATAAAGTGTGGGAGCTGTCACTGCTGATTTATTTCTAAAGCCCAGGATCGAGAGGTGAGCGAACTCCGGTATGTGTTCGCTCACCTCCCGATCTACTGAGCCGACCTGTGACAGTCTCATTGTCACAGGTCGGCTAGAACTATAAGGTGAGTGAAAAGCACTCACCTCATAGTTCTCCTTTAAGGTAAAAAACACCCAGTACCTTTCTGTAACCCCTGACCCCTCACACTTACCTGTGGTCAGTCGTCTCCTCCAGCAGGACCAGAAAATACTCTGCTTTCCCCAAACATCCAGGTCCTGGGGGAGAGTACTGAGGCTCCTTCTGCTGTCAGTCGAAATGTTACCTTCTCTATGGGAGTACGCAGACGTACGCCGCCCTACGCTCACCCTCCCTGCACGTACGTGCAGGTGTCCGTACTTATACGCTGACAGGATGGATCCTGTCTCTGTCCCAGCTGGGAAAACACCCGCAAGGACCTGCACTTGGGGTGAGCGTAAGGCGGCATATGGCAGCGTACTCCCATAGAGAAGGACAGGGGCCGTGTACTAATCACGCACAGCACCTGTCCTTCCCAGGAGCTGCCCCGATACGGCCGTGCACACAGCACGGAGCTGTACGTGCCGGCCTTTTCTCGCATGAATGAGGCCTAAACGACATGATCTTAAGATCACATTGAGCCTTTACTAAGCCCTTGTTCAACCCAGCAGTTTTGCATGTCCACAGCACATGGTCTTAGGGATTTAGGCAAAGCTGTCTTCAAAGGTGTCAGAACTGCAAAGCAGACTCGGTTACACCAATGCTTTCCATGTGCCAATGCATCTGGTGTGATACTAAGAGCAACCTCATTCCCTTGCCTGTATGTAAACTCGGCTGACAACATTGCTGGAAATTTCAAGGCAGTAGCTTAGTGTTGTCAACCTGCAACAGCAAGTGCTTTAACTGGCAGGATCTCCAGGTAAGAAACTTTGGAACAGATTCACAAAAATGATTTGCTTAAGAAAACTGTATACAGTGAGGCATAAGGACAAACATTCTGAAAAACAGAATCAGTAAAGCGCTGCGCAAACTGTTGGCGCTATATATATCCTTTATAATAACAAAAATTAGTTTACAGTTTATACATCTTAATGCACCACACAAATAATAGAACAACTGGAAGAGAGACTGCTGCAGCTACTAAATAAAGTTCAAACAATCTACTTCCCTGAACTAGAGATAAAGCCTAACTCCGATGGATGTTGGAAAGACCCAAGGTAGTGAGACAGTCACCTCTTTCCTTTGGCACAGCTAGATAAATGTGCCAGATCAAGTTGCAACCTATCAATTGTCCTGAAACATCAAGCCCTATAGAAAGCTGTATGGAAAACATTGGTCCTGGAGTTACCCGATTGTTAACTACACAAGTGCTGCACTGGTATTTTACTAGGGATCCTCCACAACATCTTCCTTGGGCAATGATGACGCAGGTAAGATGCAGTAGGGACTATGTTTTGAACTCTTCAACTCCTAATAATCTCATGGTAATGTAGATAGAAGGGACGAACATGGAAATAGAATTTTAGACTTTCTTAAAACGTTCTCACCCTGCCAACGTGGCTCTTCTCCTAAAATCTTTTCTATCATGGCATGGCTTGCAGCTACAGCAGTCTGTCCTTCAATACTTCCATCGAGGGGTGTCTGTCCATTCTGTAGTGCCTCCATGGCCTGCAGCTCCCTGCATTAAAACAAAAAACTCCAATATATTGCAGATTCATATACAACACATGGGGATCAATGATAAACACTAGCGTGTCTTACTGTTCTACAAAAGCTATGGAAGATTAGCACAGCTGACCACAGAAAACGATCAGTCCATGTTTTCACTTTCTAACTAGCATTAAAACATTTGGATTAGGTGGCTGATGAGAAAACCCTTCGTCTCTCTTTTGATCTGTTGAATATATCATAGAAAGCATTTTGTTATATTTGTTTGATAAGTAGTTTGCAAAATATCCATTGATGCTTCCAGAAATCTTGTCAGCGGATAATTTCTTCTGCTCCTGCTTCCATATCAGACCTTGTCTAGGATAAGGGTTTGGTATTGATTTTGGGGGAATGAACCACATGTTGTTCTTTACATTTTAGACTGGGCTGCCCCAAGAGTATGCACACTTTCAAAAAGGTGCCCTGACTGAAAGCGTTTGAGAACCGCTGCCGGTAATAATCTAAATTTTCTGGATTGACAGGTGATTCAGGCACCACATCCCTTGTAACAAGGGATCCACATTCCCTCCTTTACTATTACTATGTATATGGATTTAAACCTATATGATGTTTAATGCATAGAACTTTATTACTGATGTATTAAAACTATGACAGAATATTCTTTAAAAAAAAAAAAACTATGACAGAAGCCAACATGCCGACTCATTGCGGTAGTTGTTTATCCATCAGTAATAAAGATTGTCATATATTCGCTTGCAGAAAAGTCGCTTGGGTTTATCCACATAAACGGCATTGCATATACATCGCCCACTGTGCCGCCAACTTTCCAGATGGTCTATGAGTGGGGGCTTGCAGAATCTGCCCGGGGCATGGGCACTGAGGTACTGACATAGGATGAGGTCTGACTGCCAAAGAATGGCAGCTGGACATGCGCACGTTCAGTATATATGCCCGGGCCGCCGATGATGTCAGACGTTGCGCTCACGTGGCTTACATGGCTCAATGTGGCTTACATGTCAAATACGTTAGGCGTACCATATTCTTATTTGTGTTATTTTATATTATATCTAGAACTTACTGATCACCCGTAATGTACTGCAAGCTGAAGATGTCACAACGATTGACACGGGTCCCTGAAACCTGAAAATTATTTCAATGGTAGTTTCACAGTAAAATGGATGAGAAAGGCTTATTCAACTTAAAATCATAACCATAAAACTTTGCGTGCAGGAAAAAAAGGCAACACAAGTGTATCTGTGATCCTCCTACCTTATATCATACACGGGGGAGCGTAGATCATGGGGCCCATGGGCAAAGGCACAGTGCTGCCCATTCTTGGTACAGTGACCTTTGGAGTCTGTCTCGTGGATGCAGATACCAGTTTTGTAATAGCGTAGGTGGTACCTTCTTTCTGTATCACCCGTTGTTCTGTGTAGGAAGGGACAACTAAGCAGAAAGAAGGAAAGAGTACATTACAATGCAAACACTTGCACTTACAACAAGGCCATTTAACTGTCAAGCCAAAAACATCTTTTTTTTTTTTTTTTTAGCTGTGGATAGAGTGGGGCAGTGGTTAGAACCCCTCTCTACTTTTTACTGCTCTCCGGGTCTCCACTGCAAGGGTTAAATGCTCATATATGTGTAGGGTACCTGTAAAAAGGTATTTTACCTACCTCATCACTGCCTCCTACAGGCTTCCCCCATGCTGTAAGAGCGACTCCTGCAGCCTCTTCTCCCTGATGCTCTGTCGGTCACAGGCACTGTAATGTTTTCAAGTATAATGCTGGACACAAAAAGGCGAGGAACCATCCACAAGTCAGAGCATCAGGGACAAGAGGAGACTGACAGCTGCCAGGGGAGCTATGGGGTAGATAAGTAAAACTCCTTATTCCTGGTCCCTTAGCAGAAACGAGTATTGCAAGGGTATTTTTTTGTGTTTGCCACAGTTTTAACTTTCACTGTTGCTGACGTATGCCATACATCGGGACCAGAGGAACCCTGTAAGCAGACTCCTGGCTGCTATAGTGTGTTTACATGTGTAAGGAGGACTGTCTGTACAGCTGCCCAATTACTTCCACAGGCTCTGAAATGTGCACCTTCACCTGACACTACTTGACATATTTCCAGGGTTCAGCTGAAAAATGGGAGGGAGACCAGCGAACGGCAAACTAGCGTCCTCCCGTTATGCTAAGCTCAGTATACCGCGAGCTACAGCTCGCGGTATACTGAGACGCCGCAGCCGGAGCGGATCCCGACATTGATGTCGAGATCCGCCCAGCTGCGTGAGTGACAGCTGGCTCTGCCTATCTAGAGGCAGAGCCAGCTGTACCCGCCCCCTCCCCGTCCGTTCCGCCAGTCAGCGCTGGCGGATAGGAGCGGGGAATCCAGCCCCTACCCTGTCATGGCAGAGAGCCGTGGCAGGATCGAGAGGTGAGCGAGCGCCGGTATGTATTCGCTCACTTCCCGATCTACTGAGCCGACCTGTGACAGTTTCATTGTCACAGGTCGCCTCAGATTATGAGGCTGAGTGAAAATCTCTCGCCTCATAGTTCTCCTTTAACTATAATTTTTAAAAAAAATAGTTTATTTGTGTTTCGCTCAGTTGTAGCTCCTCAAATCATCTCTGAATTGGTGCTGACACTGTCCTTCCTTCTGGAGGGTGCCTACTTTTGTTCCCCATGGTCCCCGTGTGTGTTGTAAAATAGACACCGCTACTTTACAAGAGTCGGCTCCGAGGGTCAGGTGTAACTTTTTTTTTTTATTAACCTAGACAAAATGAGCAACTAACCCTTGCAGCAAAGGTTAAGAATATTTTCCCCGGAGTTCTGATTAAAATGATAAACATCTTTTGATTTTGAGGAATTCTGTCGATTTTTCTATTTAGGCCAAAGCAACAGAATCTCTTACAAGCCCATTTCTCAACCCACTTTTATTCATCTTCTCTCTCCACCCCCTGCTGCCCTGTTTCTTCATAGCAGCCATTATAAATACCCTGCACTTTTGCATATGGGGGAGCATGTGACTCAGAAATGAGCAGGACAAAAGCCAGGCCTGAACACTGTCACCTGATGAGGAGGATGATGTCATCAGACCTGTGTAAACTCCGACACAGAGCTTACGCAGTGTTAGGACTGCAGAGCAACAGATCAGCGGGAGAACAAAGGGAAGTTCAGTTGTTAAATAGCAGTTAAGGTCTAGTAGGAGATCAAACCCTGCCGTATTTTACCCAAGTCTACAAAAAGTTTAGGGTAGAGAACCACCTAATGTAAACAGTCTTTTAAAACACTATGGTGTTGATTTATAAAAAATATGTGAACATTCGTCCTGGGCGTATATATATATATATATA
>NW_017306797.1:503960-518872 GCF_000935625.1 Nanorana parkeri | reverse complement strand
TATATATATATATGCACCCAGGACGAATGTTCACATATTCTTTATAAATCAACACCATAGTGTATATATATATATGAACCCAGGAACGTTGTTTAGATTTTCCATTTACAAGTGTAATTAAATTTGCACATTCTAAGTGTAATATCGCATTATGGTCACTAGGTGCACCATTCAGCACCATCTAGTGGCCATAAGGCAATATTACAGTCAGAACATTTGAACAGCCCTGCAAATTCTTTATAAAGCAACCTCTTTGTGTCATTTCTTTTTACAAATTTTCCCAGCATCCTGTAATAAAGAAAGCATGTACTGAGAGATATATAAAGGCTCTCCTGCTGACCTCTTTTTATGAAAATGCTTGTTCCCTGGATCATGCAAATCCAATGACTTGGAGCAGGAACACATATCAGACAGTCTGCATTTACTGTCTGCATGCTTTTGATGGGTCAGTGTCTTACAAACTATGGAGGTCAAAGACAGGCGGCAGCTAACCTTTTCAGAAGGAGGACAGCATTGGCAGCCTAAATATTTATCTCAGTTCAGGCTGCCTTTAATTTTGAAATGAAAACAAGACAATAAATCTAATTAGCTCATTTTTAAACTTTATAGTACAAGAATAATGTATATAGGATGTAATAACAAGCCACTATAAAATGTTATAATACTACTCACTCATCTCCTTCAGGGCACAGGCCTGTAGTCTCATCATACTTGGTACAGTAGATGTCTGGGCTGTAGTTGAATGTCCCATCTCTACGTCGTACTGACCTTCGCCGCCGCTGGTTGACAAAGTGCCAATGGAAGCAAGTATAGGGCCTATGCTGGGTACACTTGTGCTGTACAAATAAGGGGCATTGCTCAGTCCGGAATTCTTTTAGGTACCTGAGGAATAGGGAATAAAAACAATGATGAATTAGGTATCATAGTACATAGGTGTATACTGATAAACAAAAGCAATGCAACTGTAACAATCAGACACACAAGACTAGATGAATGGAGACCCAGATGAAAAGCAGATCCAGGCACACTAGCAACAAATCAGGTTTCATATTTAATGTTCTGGGCAACACTTTGCTTCTATACTACTACTACTACTATAAATCAGATAAACTAATGTTTCTCCCTTGCTGACTTGGCTGGACATGGTAAATACAACGTGGTCAGGTAACATGAGCTAGTAATCTGTGGCATCTCACCAGGTGCTCAGAAGTTCCATCCTGTGCATAGGTCCATAATATGAGACCGAAAAATTAAATGAAGGAATTTGACACGCGCGTGAGTCAGAGGGCGGTGAGTTAAACCTTGCGGCACAATGAAGGTGAGGGCTGGGGCGCCCCGGCTGAGGTGGGATCTCACAATCTGTACAAATCAAACCGTAGATCAAACTGTGTACGGAACGCTTCTAGGTTGCCATATTGCATTGAATTGTTTTTAACAGTTTTAGAAAGTCACAGCGTCTGCAGTTTTAAATAGAAAGGTCATTTTTAATAACATTCAATTGCAGCAATTATATATGCTATGTTCTTTTTTAGGATTTTTTTCAGTTTTTACTTTTTAAAGAAGAGTTTTCCTTTAAAGACACAATTTACTTTCATGTAAACGAAAGCCCTGTGACACGGGCCCTAAAAAAAAACAATGTGTGTGTTCCTGATGAAGAATCTATGTACAGTCCTCCTTGGCATTATGTTAACACACACCTAAATGCTCCAGACCAGCAAACCGCTAAAACTTCAACTTTTCGGGCCCGTTTCCACCAGCCTGTGCACTCACAATCACACTGAATCATGAACCATATTTATTCCCAGAGAATTTTTGTACAAGTCATTCTGAATTGAGAAAGCTGGTTGGATGACCAGTGAAACGTCTTCAAGAAAAATACAGCATGTCCAGTTGCCTCGACTTATTTCTTACAGATAAATGGTCAAAAAAGTTAAAGGAGAACTATGGGGCAACCTTTTTTGCCCACAGTTCACTTCAGGGTCACGCGAGGATGTTTCCCGTTTTCTTCCGGTGACCCAAAACTTAGCATACATCGGGCTATTACCCGCAATAGAGCGCAGGGCCATTCCACAGCCGGGATTGATCCCAACAATACTGTCAAGATCCACCTCGCTGGCTGGTTGACAGCTGGCTCTGCCCCTCTGGAGGCAGAGCCAGTTGTACCCGCCCCCTCCCCCATCCGTTCCGCCAGTCAGCGCTGGAGAAACAGAGAGGGGAGGAAGGAATCCCTGCAGACTGTCAGTTCGGGAAGTCAGCGATGGGGGCTATGTGTTCACTGACTTCCCGATCAATAGAGCCGACTTATGACAGCTTCAGTGTCACAGGTTGGCTTGAATTATGGGGATGAGTGTTTTTCACCCACCCCATAATTCTCCTGTAAAGGTGGCCACACACCTGCCAATTATCGTACTATAATCACGGGAAATCCCGCGACCGTACGATAATCGGCAGGTGTATGGAACGCGTGCGAAAATCGTAAGATTTTCGGCGGGTTTGTGGCATGCTCGTAAGACAAATGCCACACAGGCCGATGTGCGCAAGCGCACACTGCCCGCTCAGCATTGCAGTAATCGGAAGCCCTCCCCTCAGCGGGGCGGGCTTGCGATGATCACAAGTACGATCTGCCTGACCACGAGTTTTTAATTCGCTTACAACCATCGCAAGACAAAAGTTTTGCGATGGTTGTAAAGTGTATGGCCAGCTTAAGAGAAGAGACCATCGCTCTTCACAATTCATTGTGCTGACCTATTTCCATTGCTTTTCTTTGATTTGTTCAATGCAAGCAGCCAAAATACTTTTTCAACTTAAAGTGACATTAAACCCTCAGATTTTTTAACATAAAACAATACTGTAATGTGTGCCTTCTTGTAATCCATGGTTGTTTCCCTTCTCTTTGCTGCTCTTCCTTTTAAATCCTCATGTCTTCTCATGCTGGGGGGAGAACTTCCCTTTGCAGCTGAGTGCCTCTTGCTGTAGTGCTTGCTCAGGTTGCAAACCTACACACAGACACCGTGTATCCATTTCAGAGACAAGGCAGTCTGCTGCAAAACACAAGTTCTGCCCAGCATGAGAACAGATACGGATTTAAAAGGAAGAGCAGCAAAGAGAAGGGAAACAACCATGGATTACAGTAAGGCACACATTACACTATTGTTTTATGTTAAAAAATCTGAGGGTTTAATGTCACTTTAGGTTGAAAAAGTATTTTTGTGCACCGATACTGATTTTAGTGTGGTTTTATTAATTTCATTGTATATTTTTATCGGCTTAATATCGGTTTAATATTGATTTTATAAACATTTGCATAATTATCGCAGGAGCTACAAAATTAGTATCACCATCTTTTTATTCTACCGGGCCTGTGCTTTCAGAAAATATATGGTTTGAGGGGTCTTTTACAAACGCTAGCAACGCAGCAGTAGAGGATAAAAACAATAGGAAACATTTTTTAAATGGTGTGGCCAGCTGAGGCTAAAAACGTTCCAGAGGGCTTGGCAGCAAAAGAGTTAAAGTAAACCTTGCACTAAAAAAACGCTTATAGGGCTTGATTCACTAAAGGCAAATAGGCTGTTTACTTTGCAAATTTGCTGCACATTGCACAGCAATTTCCCCTTAGCTTGGTGAATGTGCTGAAATTTCACTTTGCAAAATAATACCCAATCATGTGCAAGGACAATAAAAAAAACTATTTTTGCTTGCACATGTTTGGGACCAAATGACATGATGGAAGTCAGCAGAGCTTCAACTGATTCAATAAACTAAGGACAACTTCTCCTGCAAAGTGCAAAATCCCTTGAAAAGTGAACAGCCTATATGTCTTTAGTAAATCAATCCCATGAAATCCCCTTTTCATTCAAACCCCCTCCCCATGCCAAAGCCTATGGGGGGAAAAGTTACCTCCTTCACACACAGGGCAAGAGCCTCAGCTAGTGCAATATTGATTATGTTAGACCAATCTGAGATCGCTTCATTTATGAACTAAGGTCTGTGACTACATCATTTAAAATGATTCTATCTAATTTGAAAATTATGTTCCACTTTTCTACCCCTGATGATAGTGAGGAGAAAGTTGCCAAAAAGACCCTAGAAAGCAAATTAAAACCTGAGCTAACCAATTCCCAATCTACCCAAAGGTTGAAAATGTGAGACATCAGGGGTCTCCAAGACCCCTAATGTCACCTAGGGACCCTAAGAGAAGTTGTGAAGCAGAGATGGTAAACCCGCAGCCAATACGAGCGATCGGGCGTCTGTAGAGACGCCCGATCGCTTGAATGTAAAGCTCCTGGCCGGCAGTTTAAAGGAGAACTATGGGGTCAGTGTTTTTCCCCATAGTTCTCCAAAGGGTAACAGGAGGACACAAACTAGCGTCATCCCGTTACCCTAAGCTCAGTATACCGCGAGCTACAGCTCGCGATATACTGAGACGCCGCAGCCGGGACGGATCACGACTCTTTTGACGGGATCCACCCAGCTGCGTGAGTGACAGCTGGCTCTGCCTATCTAGAGGCAGAGCCAGCTGTACCCGCCCCCTCCCCCGTCCGTTCCGCCAGTCAGCGCTGGCAGATCGGATCGGTGAGAGGGGAATGCAGCCCCTCCCCCTGTCACGGCAGAGAGCCGTGACAGGATCGAGAGGTGAGGGAATCCGGTATGTGTTCGCTCACCTCCCGTTCTACTGAGCCGACCTGTGACAGTGGAAATCACTCACCTCATAGTTCTCCTTTAATTACAACGGCCGGCCGGGAAGCTACTCGTCCGGCTCCGGCGTCCTTTCGTCACATAAGTGCGTAATATATATATATATAATATCCCCATATATGACAATTACGATGCATGGGGACCAATGAAGGTTGTTGCATGTGGTTTTGATGTGTTTTAAGTGGGTTTTATATACTTTTTTAGAAGATGGGGACCTCCAATAAAATCCATGTATCATTCTGTTTTTCATGCATTTCTGTTAAACAGTATCTAAAGTCAAACCTTTTTTCAGCTTTAGATTGGGGGAGGGGGGGTTAGAACCACTGTCAGGGTTTTATTGCTGTCTGCATCTGGGGAGATTCACTCTCTCTATTTGTCCTGGTGAGATTTTTCACCAAGAGGGAAAGCTGATGGAAAATAGATGTTACAGCTATCAGAATAGGAAGCGAGGATAAATCTCCAGAGACAAACGCGCGATTCGCAAGTCGCGCGATTTGCATTTCGAGCGATATCGCACAAATGCTTGCATTGAGCAAGCGAGAATCGCGGCAAAATCCGCTCCAAAAAGGTTCCTGCTGTAGCGACACACGACCCGCGAGAGCAGGACCCTTTGCCCCATTGAGATGCATTGAAGCGCGATAAATCGCTCAATGTGAACGGGGCCTAAGAAGGCGCGGACTACCACTGGAAGGAGCATACTTCCCACTGACCACCAATATAAGGATGTGCTTATGCGCTGATCACCAATATAAGGGGACCCTTCTCCACTGGCCACCGCTGGAAGGGGTATGTTTCCCAGCAGCATAAGGAGGTACTTATTCGCTGGCTACGAATGGAAGGGGACCCTTCTCCACTGGCCACCAATGGAAGGGGGCCATTCTCCACTGGCCACCAATGGAAGGGGGCCATTCTCTACTGGCCACCAATGGAAGGGGGCCATTCTCTACTGGCCACCAATGGAAGGGGGCCATTCTCTAGTGGCCACCAATGGAAGGGGACCCTTCTCCACTGGCCACCAATGGAAGGGGACCCTTCTCCACTGGCCACCAATGAAAGGGGACCCTTCTCCACTGGCCACCAATGAAAGGGGACCCTTCTCCACTGGCCACCAATGTAAAGGGAATGTTTTCTGTTGACTACTTATCTAAGGGACCCTTCTCCACTCACCCCCAAAGTAACAGGAAACTCAGCCCACGAACCACCAATGGAAGGAGGCACCATGCTGACCATCAGTGTAAGGGAGGGCATTTTAACACTGACCATCATACAAAGTGGCCTTTCTCTGCTGATCACTAATGTAAGAGATCATTTGTCAAATAACCACAAATGCGTGGGAGCATTTTTTTTATGACCACCAATGTAAGAGATTCTTTAGTGATCAGCTATTTATGGAGGATCAATGGCAGTGACAACCAATGTAAGGGGCCTTTCCCCACTAACCACCGGTGTAAGGGACCCTTCACCGCTGACCCCCGATGTAAGGGGGTCCTTTTACACTAACCACCAATATATGGGGCCCCTTTTACACTATGACCACCATTATACGAGGGCCCTTCTCCGCCGACCACCAATATACGAGGGCCCTTCTCCACCGACCACCAATATACGAGGGCCCTTCTCCGCCGACCAACAATATACGAGGGCCCTTCTCTGCCGACCAACAATATACAAGGGCCCTTCTCCGCCGACCACCATTATACGAGGGCCCTTCTGCGCCGACCACCAATATACGAGGGCCCTTCTCCGCCGACCAACAATATACGAGGGCCCTTCTCTGCCGACCAACAATATACAAGGGCCCTTCTCCGCCGACCACCATTATACGAGGGCCCTTCTGCGCCGACCACCAATATACGAGGGCCCTTCTCCGCCGACCAATAAACTACGAGGGCCCTTCTATGCCGACCAACAACATATATTGGGGCCCTTCTTTGCCGACCAACAATATATTGGGACCCTTCTCCGCCGACCAACAATATACTGGGGCCCTTCTCCGCC
Organism: Nanorana parkeri; assembly: GCF_000935625.1. Classification (NCBI taxonomy): domain Eukaryota; kingdom Metazoa; phylum Chordata; class Amphibia; order Anura; family Dicroglossidae; genus Nanorana; species Nanorana parkeri. Next base: position 512,179 of record NW_017306797.1, on the reverse strand, counting down.
GACCAACAATATATTGGGACCCTTCTCCACCGACCAACAATATACTGGGGCCCTTCTCCACCGACCACCAATATATGGGGACCCTTCTCCACTGACCACCAATATGATGACCTTTCTCCACTGACCACCAATATATGGGGACCCTTCTCCACTGATATGTGGGGTATGGGTCCTTTCTCAACAGACCACTGATGCACAGACACAATTTCCACCCCATATGTTTCTTTTCTGCCCATTTGTATTCCATTCTTGGATGAGCACCACTGGAAATATATCTCAATCCTATTAATATATATAATTTATGAAAAGGGTGATAAAAGTGATCGCCTGCGGTGGTCAAATACACGAAGTAGGCCACACTCCTTATTCTTCCATTTATTATTACTGTCTACATCTTCCTGATCAAACCAATGTGCACCAAGCTGCAGAGGAAGTGATTCACTCCAGCCAAGGATTGGAGGGAATTCGCCAAAGCAAATTTGGAGGGAAAATCTCCGGACCATGTGAGTCACCAGCGACTGCTCAGTGACCAATTCTTGTGGAATGAACAATACAGAAAGAGTGACACATTAGAGCTCCGCCGTGTTGTGACAACGCCGAGCCCCGCACTCCCGGCACCCCTAACCAAGCCCCGCCCATTTTCTCCAGGTTTGACCGGTTCCCGCCGGCCTGGGCGCGGGGCACTGCGCGTGACTCACGCCTCCCGCTGACGTCAGTCGTCTTGAGCAGTGTTTTTTTACGTACGTGTAGTGCTGCGGCTTCTCGGGCTGCGGCTGGAGCGCTCCGCCCGCCACTGCTGCCGGGGAAGTGGACGAGGCGGACGGTGAACTGGGGACAGGGCCCTTAGACATCTTCGGGCCTCCTTTCTACGTTCCCTTTACCGCTGGCTCTACGCGGAACGGCGCGGTGGGCTCGAGCGCGCCTGCGCGGACGCCATGACAGGAAGTGAGAAGTGCTTCCGAGGCATTGTGGTGGAGAATAAGACGTACTTCGCTTCTTCTACCACTGGAGGGCGCATGTAACAAAACAGATGTGAGCGGGTTGATTTTTCGGATGCTTGCCGCAAAGCATACTGGGAGTTATAGTTCATTGATCGTGAGAATGTTTACGGTAACAGTTCCTGTACCTGGATGATGATGTTGGGGAAGTGAAGATTAGCAATCATCGATAACAATGATCACAAGAGAGGCTTGTGATATAAAAAAAGAATGTGGATGATATAGAAAAAGGTTCCATTTCTGCAGAAACCCTATCACCACCACCTGTCTGCATGTACCTGGGAGCTGGGAGGGTGCAGACACCTCCAGCTGATGGTCATACATGATTGGATGAATCTAACACAAAACTTGGCTTGTTAAATAAAGTGAAAGTGCAACTAAAGCCAAGACTTTTTGTTTTAGTTCTGGTTGAGTGGAGAGGATTAGAACCCCTGTCAGGGTGTTATTTCTGGCGGTGTCCCCGTTGGGGTGATTCACCCTCTTTGTTTGTCCCAGTGACCGTTATCACTTAAAGTGAAGGAAAATCTCAAATTTTCACTGGACATGAGCAGGGGCTTGGTGTGAACCCATTTCCACTGTGAATGACACCCCCTCCCGTGACCCAATCAGTTACGGTGGGGTGTTCCCCACCCCTTTGTGAAATAGCTGTGGGGCAGGGAATGTGAGCTGGGTTTATACCAAGGCTTCGTACGTCATTGGTTGTCATCAGAACAGGAATAGATGGGACATCTTCCAATGGGGACACTAGTTCTGGTGACCCTGCTATCAACCAGGGATTTCCCTCTTCGGAGGAATATCGTCTCATTTCCTGTTCTAGCTATCAGACAGGAAGTAAAGGGAAAGCTCCCCAATGGGACACAGGTGGCAACAAAGCTGACAGGTTATCACTAGGAATTCACTGATATGGGTTTTTCAGTATCGATATGTATTTTTTAGTACTCGCTGATAACTAGTACCAATACCCATACTTCCACTAGCATGGAGACGTCATTAACTGCCGCCTGGCTTCCTGATTGGCCGGAGAGCGGACTCCATGCTGCTTGGCCGCCTCGATGCTGATTGGCCAGGAAGCCGGCTTACTGGCTAGTCAGGAAGGCGGGTTAGAGGAAATCTCCCTTCGACCGGAAGTTCCAGTATCAGGGGTAAGTATTGGTATCGCTACATCCCTAGTTATCACCCTCCCTTACTCTGTCCCAGGGATAGGCAACCTTGGCACTCTAGCTGTACTGAAACTACAAATCCCATGATGCCTCCGGGAGTCATGCCTAGGGCGTGATAGTCTTTCAATAACTTATGGGACTTCTAGTTACACAACAGCTGGGGTGCCGAAGTTGCCCATCCCTGCTGTATCCAAAACTAAAAAAAAAAATTTGGCTTCAGTTCTACCTCAAAGTTAATCTAAAACATTTTTTTTTTCATTTTTGACACAGTAAGGAATTTGTTAAACCCGTGTCCCACCGAGGCAGACTATGGTACCTGGTTTTGCCGGAGGTCCCTTTATTTAATAGGGCTGAAATTGTGTTCCTAGTACAAAGCATTGTGACGTGGTGTTCCTGTAAAATAAAGGCTTTTAAAGATCATTTTAACTATGGGGAAAAGCCCTGAGCCCATAGTTCTCCTTTAAGGCGGCATCACAAAATCAAAGTATAAATGTGAACGGGTAAAACAAATCTAGGGGAAGATCTCCCTGCCTGGGTAAGAGTAAAGTCTGTGGGGGGAATTTATCGGAGCAATTGCGAGTGTTTGAACTTGCACGGAATATATTTGATGCACTTTGCGCCAGATTTATGTTGCTAGTGTAATGTTGTTGATAAATGAGGTCCAATACAGGTGAAACTCGATTAGAATATCGTGCAAAGTTCATTTATTTCACTAATGCAACTTAAAAGGTGAAACTAATATATGAGAGAGACTCATTACCTGCAAAGCAAGATAATTCAAGCCGTGATTTGTCATAATTGTGATGATTATGGCTTACAGCTCATGAAAACCCCAAGAACCCCAAATCCACAACCTCAAAAAAGTAGATTATTACATGCAATCAATAAAACAAGGATTGTACATAGAACTATATCGGACCTCTGAAAAGTACAAGCATGCATATGTACTCAGTACTTGGTTTGGGCCCCTTTTGCAGCACTTACTGCAATGACTTTTGCACGATATTCTAATTATTCGAGTTTCACCTGTAGACTCCAGGTAAGAAGACTCGTAACTCCAGGCAAAAAGCTTAAATGTCGCTTCTTGAAGTGGTCATGGGGACTTCTTAAGTTGTGATTGTTTTGTTAGGTGATGCTCCAGTTTCAGACAGCCGCAGGACAAGTGCAGATGAAAACAGGTGTAAAACACGTGCAGTTGGAAAAGTAGTGCAAGCTCAGGTGAAAACAGGGGCACATGCTAAAAGACAGATTTGCACATAAAAAAAATGATCTAAGAGACTAAAACTGTCGTAGTTGCTTTTATAAATTCCCCCATGTCTACTAGTCCATAGAGTCCAGTGTTCTTGTAGGCAGTGCCAGTGTTCTATCAAAGAATGTGATTGGGTTGGAATGTGTGAAATATGGGGAAAAACACTGACCCCATAGTTCTCCTTTAAAGACAAGTTGGAGTGGAAGTGACCTTCCTTTATTTTACATTGTAACTTAGAGAGCCACAATTGAACTGAAGGAGGTTGGGGTCTCTCCATTTCAGAGGTATACAAGCTCTGGCGGCATTCAATAAATGGTGTGCAAGAGAATGCCGATATTTGGAGATCGGATGCAAAGTGAGGTGTAACAGACATGCAGTGGGGTTGCCTCTGAGGTTCGCTCCTGTCGGGGTCTCAACAATGCCCAGCAACTTCTACCAGAAAGGCCGTAAATTAAGACAAGACCAAAATATGTGAGTACCTGTCATTTTGCATTAAATGGGGAAAGTGCCAGATTCTCTTTGAGAGTAAAATTGTAACCATGCTCCTTGCTGGGACTACTTCATCTTAGAATGGAGAGCTATAAAGAATGACATGTCAGACACATGCTGGAGTATTTCTTCAACAAAGTGGAAAAAAACATTCAGGGAGATTGGCCAGGTGCCCATTCTCGTATATACTGTATAACTCGGTGGTGGGGTAACTCCAGTTGTCATGGAACTATAAATCCCATGAGGCATTGCAAGATTCCCAGAGACAAATGCATAATGGGATTAGTAGTTTCACCACAACTGGAGGGCCGGAATTTGCCCACTCCTGGTATAACTGTACTATGACTTGTGGAAGGGTTGAAGAAGACTGAACATTGGCACTTGAAGACCTTTCACAGGAAATAAATCATTCCGGTGATTAAATCCAACTTTACATTTCTGTAGTGAACTGTTTTGTAAATAAGAATGACAGTTATAAAGACATCCCAGGCCTGAGGCAAGGTCACGGGGAACGATCTGATTTGAATTGTAATCCCGGTTCAGTTTGATATAACAGTTGTTATTGTTTACAGTATAGATCTATTGTAGGTCCTGCGCCCGCCATTGTGACTCATCACCGGGGACTGCGAATGCTAAGAGAGGAGAACAGTCCCTGGGAATAAAAGGACAAAGAAGTGATAATTACTGACGCCCGAGGAGGAATCGTTTGCTTTATATGTTTATCACTTCTCCCAACACTCTTCTATCATCTTCATTATATATATATACTGTAACAAGGACACTCCACTGTAGTCCAGGTAAGTCAAGGAAACCACAGTTTATTGAAAGGGCAAACACAAAATAGCTTGAAACAGCAACATAAGACAGTCATTTAGCTTCGCTCGGTAGCTTTCTACAGCTTCAAGACACTCACGCTTGCTCACCCCTCGTGAGCCCTCACTCTGCTCTCTTAGTAGTCTGTCCGATAGGTCCCTGGGGTCACCGACCTTCCTGACCTCTCCCAGCCACCCCTGGCTGTCCCGTGTGCGTCCAGCACGCACCCGAGTTTGTCTGTGTGCTCCCTGCACGCACACACACACAACTCCACCACTCTCCTGAGCACTGGGCTGGCTTCCTGATAAGGCTGCTCTCAGCCACCTGATTAGCCCAGGCTGGTCAATGGCAACACCTGGCCCCAGGACTGGAGATCTCATCCCACCCAGAGCTCTACGAAATCTCCAGAGCTCCAGATCCCAGCTGCAAATAGGAAAACCTGGACAGACCTGAAAAGCCAGGTTCTTCCTTATAACGTGTTTCACATTCTGGACCCTCTCAGCCCCTCTGGCTGAGAGTCCTGGGTGCCAAAGTCGCCATCCTACACCGTGGCATTGGCTTACACTGCCACAATACTGACTGGATACTGCGCAAGGTAACATAAAACATTGTTTAACCACTTGCTGACCGCGGTGACCCCCTTCCTGGCCAGGCCATTTTTCAGTATTCAGTGCTGCGGTACTTTGACATTTATTCCGTCATGCAACGCTGTACTGAAATGAATTGTATACCATTTTTTGGGTACAGATCGAGCTTTTTTTAGGTGGTATTAAATCCCCACTGGGGGTTTTTATTTTATACTATATTAAGGAAAAATTACTGAAATTTTTTTTTTACAGTATGTTATAATACATTTATTACCCAATTTTTTTGTTAAATAAAAAAGACGGGGTTACGTCGGGTAAATAGATACCAAACATGTCAAGCCTTAAAATTGCTCGCACCCGCGAAATCACAAAAAACTACTATACCCAAAATTGACCATAGGCGACGCTTTAAAAGCTTGAAGCATGTTTGCATGTGTGTATGTATGGGTGGGGACTTTAAAAAAAAAAAATTGTGTTTCTTTACAATTATTTTTCATGTGTGACTTTTTTTTTTGCAACTTTTATTTTTGTATCTTTTTTTTCCCCACTTAACTTTATTGTTATCACATAGGGGGCTAAGAAGCCCCCCTATGTGATAGCAAAGAGGATGTGATATGTCCTCTTTAAGGAGACATCAGGGGTCTCCAAGAACCCTAATGTCACCTAGGACCCCCCAAAGAGATCTGCTTCATCTGCTTCTGAAGCTGGTGAGTGACAGCAGAATGCGGAAGTGATGTAATATGAACACTGCAGAGGGGACTGGAGGGAGGTCGTGTACTGACCTCCCTCTGATCCCCTGTCACCGAGCCACCATGCTGGTCCCGGGCTCGCACTGGGCACAGGGGAGCTTGGGACCAGCGGGAGGGGGGCCGCACATACCGACACCTCATACAAGCGATCCGCTGTCTCTATAGCCGGTGGATCGCTTGTATGTAAACAGGCATTGCTGCCTGTTTTAACATTTTGGCAGTCTCCCACTCGGGCGCGGCGCGCGTGAGTGAGCGGGGCTAACAGGCCGTCTTTAGAAGGCATGTTACATCCAGGAAGCTCCCGGACGGCTGTTTAATTACAACAGCCGGCCGGGAGGCGGTCAAGTCTCAGAAATTAAAGTGAGAGTGTAAAATTTTCTATTGATCAACCTATGGGAGGTCTTTATAGGTAATTGCTGACAGACAGGCCTGGCTTACTAAAGTCCAAAAATGTCAGATCCATTCGAATGAGCAGACAGTGCGGATCATATTAAATGAGATCATTGATAAAAAGTGTCTGAAATGCGTTCTATCCCAACAGGTGCCCATTAGACATGTGCGATTCGTTCCGTTCTGAATCCCAATGCATTCGAATGTGGCCGAACCCAAATTTCCGATCCAATCCAAATTTCGTTTAAAAACTAAATTGAATCAGACATTTGACTTTTTCTGGCCAATCAGATGTGTTTTAGAATAGAATACTAATTATATATACATAATACTAAACGCTCCAAGACCTGAATGGAATTCGAATTTCCAAATAGCATTCGGGAGCTTCCTAATGCCATTCGGGTCTGGAAGCCTCAGCTTTAATATTATGTATGTATATGGCTCCCAGACCCGTACTGCTTTCTGGAGCTCCTGAATGCTATTTGGAAATTCATACTCCTAGGAGCTCCAGCTTTAGTATTAATATCTGTGTATGGTTTTCTGTGGTAGTCGTATCGAATATTCGTACGTTAACTCATCCGAAACTAACGGAAATTCGGATTTTGTCCGAAACCCCGAACCGAATTGAATTTTGGATCTGAATCCTGAAATAATTAAAAATCCGAACCAAATTTATCGGCAACTTACATGTCTAGTGCTCATAGCAACCAATCAGCTTCCATCTTTCATATTTTCCACATGGCTTAGAAAATGGGAATTTAGAAGCTGATTGGGTGAGCTCCGGTTGAGAAAAAATTTGTGTCAGACTCATTTTTTTAACCCCCCACCCAACATGGCAAATTGACAAAGCTTTCAGAGCATTATAGCATTATGAGAATGCTCGATCACAATAGCGTCAGTGGTGTCACAAGGGGGGTCAGTCATTTTGGTGTCATTCCCTCTGAAAAGTTGGCATACCTTATCCCGACAGATGAAGTCCCCTCCTCTATACAGCATCCATCACCAAGATGGCCACCGGCAGTAAAGTGCACGTGCCGGATAAAACATCAACATTTATTACATATTAACGTTGCAGTGTGACATGGGTGCATAAGCCAGTGTTATTTTAAAGGAACACTCCCCTCTTGGGATCTTGTTTCATGTTACACCCATATTAAGGGGGTAACATGAAAAATGCTTGCATTTCTCAACCCCCCCCCCTCTGACCCAGCCTTTCTCAACCAGGGTGCTGTGGCTCACTGGTGTGCCTACTGGCTTCCAGGGTGCCTTAAAATTTGTGGTAGTGGGACTGTGGTGTGAAGGGGGGAATGAAGACTGATGTGAAGGTTCATGTTACACCCATATTAAGGGGGTAACATGAAAAATGCTTGCATTTCTCAACCCCCCCCCTCTGACCCAGCCTTTCTCAACTAACATTTTAGATTGGGTGTCTCAAGATTTTGCATACCTTTAACTGCTCCCTAGTAGAGGGCAGGGGTACTGATGTGAAAAGAGTGACTCTGATGTGGGGTGGGATCTTGATTTGAAGGGGGCACTTTAATTTGAAGGGGGAAACCCACTGCTTTGTGTTTTTTTTTGCATAGGGTCCCCCTTAAAACCTATAACATTTTAGATTGGGTGCCTCAAGATTTTGCATACCTTTAACTGCTCCCTAGATCTGAGCGGGTGTTTTTAAACATCCGCTCAGCCACAACCTCTAGTGCGCGGCGCACGCAAGCAGGAAAGTGCCTAAATTTCAAAACAGGCAGCGATGCCTGTTAACATACAAGCGATCTGCCGGGATC
>NW_017306797.1:466083-503936 GCF_000935625.1 Nanorana parkeri | reverse complement strand
CCCCCCCCCCCCCGGGACCAGCATGGTGGCTCTCTGACAGGGGATCAGAGGGAGATTGGTACACGACCTCCCTTCGGTCCCCTCTCCAGTGTCAGAAAGCGGAAGTGATGTATATTCATTACTTCCGCATTCTTGTGTCACTCTCCAGCTTCAGACACTGGAGAGAAGCTGATGAAGCAGATCTCTGCTTCATCAGCTTCTTTGGGGGGTCCTAGGTGACATTAGGGGTCTTGGAGTCCCCACCCATACATACACGTGTGCAAACATGCGTCAAGTGCACATACGTGCGAAAACGACAATTGCGCCCATTACGCAACACATGTTACATATCGCCGTGATCGTCGCAGTGAGAGCAATAATTCTAGGGCCATCAATCACTGATAACACTAAACTGATGAGCGGTAAAAACTTTTAAAGTGTCGCCTATGGTAAATTTTGGGTATGGTAGTTTTTAGCGATTTCGCGGGTGCGCACAATTTTAAAGCTTGACATGTTTGGTGTCTATTTACCCGATGTGACCCCGTCTTTTCAGTAAATTTTATACTTCTTTGTCCTTTTATTCCCAGAGACTGTTCTCCTCTCTTAGCATTCGCAGTCCCCGGTGATGAGTCACAATGGCGGGCGCAGGATCTACAATAGATTTTTACTGCAAACAATAACAACTGTTAACTAAGTACCGCAGTGGTGAATACTGAACAATGGGCTGGCCAGGAAGGGGGTGTAAACACCTGGTCAGCAAGTGGTTAAAGGGTGCCGTGACTAAAAGAGGTGGAGACTCGCTCCTGTAACCTACCTAAATCGTACAGCGCTTACCCCTTAGGCTCCTCTCACATGGGCATTCCGATCAGGTCCGCCTGCCCGTTTTTCCGATGGAGCTGATCAGAAGCCTGATGTTAGTCTATGGTCAGCTGGATATAAATGGAAGGGTGTCCATTTAAATCCGGCTAGCCCCAGCTCCGGCCAGGTCAGGAAAAACAGAGTTTTGTTTGGTCAGACCGGATCATACTGGATTGGGGGTTATCTGATGTAAGCAGACACAAGTTTATTTACATCCGACGTCCCATAGACCAACATGAGTCCGGTAATTTCAGGTTTGTTTTTTTTACTTGCAATTAAAAAACTGGATGAAGATGAATAAATGTCACCAGCACACCACCAGTAGCGCAGTCCAAAGAGTTTGTTTATTGGAACGTCATGCCACCAAAACTAGCGCTTTCGGGGCCACGCGGGGTCCCCTTCATCAGGCTCAGCAATGTGGAAAAAAAACTGGATGGACATGGATGTCACAATAGCGCCAGCGTTCCGATTACAGGGGATCCGTGCATGGATCATCTGCTGATTGGAACTGAAGGTGCCCATGTGAAAGGGGCCCAATGCACAAGGCTTACATCAGCATGCTTCTCCCTCGGGAGTAAGCCCTCATTCACAGCTATAGTTTAGGTGCGTTTAGGGATTCCTGCGTCATGAACTTGCCATTTCCTGCAACAGGAATCCCAAATCTTCTATTTACAAGCAGCACCTGTCACCTGTTCAAGTTAATGATTGGGTGACAGCGGCCACATTTGAAAGAGGCTGAATGCCGACACTCCACGCGTACTTGTATGCAATACGATTACATCACTACCTCTGGACGCTGATCAAGTGAGATTTTCTGTCACTTCCTGTGGCGGTAACAGCATTGGTGACATTTCTCTAACAGGAACACAATGGCAACAAAAACACTTTTTAGGGTTGGGGAAGATAAAACCACGATATAGTTTTATAGTGCTATGTCTCCATTGAAGATTTTCACCAGCACAACGCCTGTGTTGTCACCAGGACAGGAAACAAAGAGAAATCTTCCCAATGGGACACAGAACAGGTTTTGTTTACAGATACGCTTTGAAAAAGTAAGTTCAGCCAACATTCGTCTTGTTTAATTTTGTTGAGCGTAGGGAAGTATTAGAACCTCTGTCAGGTTTTGCTGTTATCTGGTGCTCCGTTAGAGAGATTCCCTTCACTTCCTGCCAGAGTGACAACTGTTTTAGTAGAAAGGAAGGACATTCTGTAACAGGGACACTGACAGAGATTCTGGCCTTCTCTTACATTGCTGAAGAAAGTGTTTGTTTGTTTTTTACATGTACTGGTCAGAGCTAAGCTGAACAATATGAGCCATGTCAGTCTTATGAGCTCACACCTCGAGCAGCAGCTTTATTCCCAGTCTCGTATAGCTTACTACCCATATACCAGCTGCTGCCTCCAGCCCTCCACCAGAGTCCTGGAGCTTTGAAACAATGCAGGATACAAACATGCACGGATTCAGCCAATCACAACACGGGCGAAAATACCGCGCCTGATTGGCCCACTAGCGCTTCTAAACCACCAATAGCAGCGCTCAGCTAAGAACCAATGGGAAGCCCCAAATTCCACCATTCGGCGCTCAAGCATTTCAGGGCGGGCCTAAAAACGGATAGGAACGCCCACGGTAATTAGCGCAGCCAATCAGAGACGGTAAAGTTGGTGACGCAGTATAAAAGAACGTGACGTAGGCATTTAGTGGCTGTCTGGTATATGAAGCGCGGTCCCACGGATTGTGATTTGTGAGAGTGACTGGTCTTGGAAGGAGGTAAGTGGTGGGTTTTCTATGGCTGCGGTATTGTTTTAATGGGGGATACATTGGGTTACTGTGTCCTTCTGACTGGGGGTGTAAAGTGTCCGTTGGGAGAATTCTCCCTGTACAGAATGGAGATTCCGCGGACGGGACTTTCCATGGAGGGCCTAACCTGAGTTATGTAACCGAGCTGCGCTGCGTGCATGTCGTCATCGCTTAATGATTGTGTAGTCGCATCGCTGATCTCCCTGGCTTCCAGTGTTAGATGTTCAATCCAAATCATTGTGGGGGAGGGGTGAGAGCCTTTGCTGGCTCTGTTTTTTTAGTGGGATTGTCTTCCTGTCATGATTATTCTTCCAGAGAGGAATTGAGGGCAGATCGGCCAATAAATAAGATGGAACCCTCGTCCGAATCTTATCCATGGCGCAGACTGCCCCTCACTTCCGGTTTGTAAAACGTTTGTCTCCTGGACAGGAAGTGGGGAATATCTGTAATGGGGCCTTGAGTTGCGGTAAGATTCCAATTATAGCACTTTAGGCTCCATAGTCAAAGCTGAAACCTTGAGATAAGGATTATTTTCCTAGAAGTCCAATAGAGACAAGGATTGAAAATTACCATCACATGGATGGAAATAAAGATCATTATCCTTGTGTTAAAGCTTTGTGAACTGAGGGGGACATCTTAGTGTATGGAAGCACTTTATACTGATATCTGGAGCTCTCTGTTAGAGAGATTTACCCTTACTTCCTGTCCTGCTGATAATGGCTTCCACCAAACAGGAAGTGAGAGAAAATTTACAACCATAAAACCGATGGAGGTTCTGGTTCCATTATGGAATCTGATACTCTGTTAAAATCAAATCAGTGATGGTCTCTAACCACAAAAGGGAAATCAAATTAAAAGAGCAGAATGGGAACTTCTCTTTTTTTTTTTTCTTTATATAATTTTTTTTTTTTACAAATGAAATTATAACCATAATTGTGCCTTTTTATTTTGGGAAACTATTAATTTCAAAATCAGATGGTAAAATAAAACACCATTTTTAAATGACGTTCTTTAAGTCTCTGATGGCATTATCAAATGTTCTGATGGGATTTCTGTATAAACGCTCGTATGGAAATCTTTGCATGGCCAGTGTTACTTCTGTCTGGGTAAAGGTTGTCGGCAGGACAGGAAGTAATGGCCAGTGTTACTTCCTGTCTGGGTAAAGGTTGTCGGCAGGACAGGAAGTAAAGAAATCGTGGATCAGCTTTGGATAGCAGTAAGTCTGACGGGGTCTTACCCTTCCCTACTATTCAAAATTAAGAAAAGGCTTTGGCTGGCCATGGGTCCTGTAGCTCTATGTACATTGAGGGATAGTTATCAAAGCTGGAGCCAGTTGCCCATAGTGACCAATCCGCTTCTATCTTCAGTTACACTTTGCAAATGAAAGATGGAAGCTGATTGGTTGCAATGTACAGCTGTGCCAGTTTTGATACATTCACCCCATTGTACTTTATCCCCCATACCATCCGCACTCAGGCCTTGCAACGGGCAGTTGAGTTGCTTGTAAGTAGACGACTGATGGCAGGCACGGCCTTGCGTGGAGGGAGTGAGTGGCAGGCACGGCCTTGCGTGGAGTGAGTGGCAGGCATGGCCATTGTATTGCATGGAGGGAGTGAGTGGCAGGCACGGCCTTGCGTGGAGTGAGTGGCAGGCATGGCCATTGTGTGGCATGGAGGGAGTGAGTGGCAGGCACAACCTTGTGTGGAGTGAGGGGCAGGCACGATGCATAGCATGGAGGGAGTGAGTGGCAGGCACGGCCTTGCGTGGAGTGAGTGGCAGGCACGGCCATTGTGTGGCGTGGAGTCTAACAAGGAAACCTGGCTCTCATATGGAGGGATTTTTTGGAATCTCATCTGTGTCCCTCATCCTTCATTGTCTCCTTTGGTCTAAAATATAATCCTCTAAATAAAATGTTCTGATCTCATAAAATGGGTGTTTATGAGTAAATATGGGTGCCCTTCCCATGTGTATAGAACGACTATACCCAGAAATCAGGCTTTGACATGTATTAGTGCATAATACACATATAATCATACACAGCGCTTTTTTTTATTTTATTTTTTACATGGTTGCACATTCACATCAGTCCCTGCCCCCAAGGAGCTTACACTCTCGGGTCCCCATCTCACATGCATACATAGAAGGCTGATTTAGAAAGGAGACATTAATCCTACCAGCATGTCTTTTGGAGTGTGATAGGAAAGCAGAGTACCTGGGGGAAACCCACGCAAGCATTAACATGCTGATCAGATTTGAATGTGACCTGGAGACTGTAGATTCTTTCATGCAGTTTTAATGAATCATCTTTAGAACAATTTGTTCTATTTTCATCCTACAAAGGAATTGTAATGTACCTACCTTGGTATAGCTAGCCTGGGTACACTGCCTCCAACAGGATTAGTATGGAGGCTGCCATTGCTCATCACCTTCTGTAAATACTAGTCTCCAGTACTTTGAGCCGCTATCCTGGAACTAGCATGTAGGTCCAAAAAGTCAGAACTGATGAATACTTGTTCTTGTTCAGTGACTTGGAAAGTGCTAAAGCTGTTGGATCGGCATGACCGCAAGGGAACAAGTGTTTTTAGGAGAAGGTTGGCAATGGTAGATTCCATATGTTCTCGTGATGGACTTTCTTCCAGCATCAGCCTATTGTCTTACATCCCAGCCATGAGATGGCCTGGAAAGAGTTGGGCAAAATATTTTACTTGGCAAATTGAACCCATTGTGTCACAATAGAGTGTAAACTTAAATTATAGATTGTCATTTCATTTACAGCTAAAACATGGCACGTACAAAGCAAACCGCCCGTAAATCAACTGGAGGAAAGGCTCCACGAAAGCAGCTGGCTACAAAAGCAGCCCGCAAAAGTGCGCCCTCTACAGGTGGTGTGAAGAAGCCCCATCGTTACAGGTAAAGGCTTTTCTAATTGTTTGTATGCATTGATTCTGTCATTGGAGTCTGTTTAAACAGCCCCGATGCTGGCGACGTACACTGTACGTCGTCAGTCACGAAGGGGTTAAAGTCTCTACCTTTGCAGTGGGGTTTCCCCTCCTGCACTGCAAGGGTTAACTGCTTAATGCTCTGAGACCTGTGTAAAGCAGATTTGCTTGCCTGATCGCTAACCTCTCCACCATATGCTCTGACTATCCCTTGGCATCTTCGCGTCTAATACAGGGCTATGGGCCCTGCATTAGACATGTCGTCAGCACCTGAGGGGGGTGGTCCTGGAGCTTTTGGCAGTTTGAATCCGGTAACAGTGCTTTACACAGGTCCTGGACCTTTGCTGTTGGGAGTGGCACTGAAATGTGCCTCCTATTGGTCTTTGTTTACTTCCTGTCTTGGAGCCATAATGGGAAGTGAGACAAAACTGCACAAAAGTGAAGTGAATTTCCCCTCCAAGATGGGATGTTACAATTCCTGTTGTCTCTATTGGAAGATTCCGCCTTCCCTGCCTGCTTGGTGACCTAAAATAGGAGATACCATTGCAGACTTTGAAGGTGCAGAAACTAGCTTGTCCTCGAGCGAGTCACTGGTATGTATGCAGCCAGTAAGTGTAAGAGAAAACCCCTGACCTGCATATTTGCTTTACTGTGACACAATAAGAGTTTTGTGTCTTCTGAGAAGCAAGTAAACAGTGACACTTAACACTAATATTGAGGTTTGCTTTAATAACCTCACCTGTCCCCTGGCTCATGTGAAGGAAATGCTCATCCTATTAGATGGGTTAAGCTAGCTGTCTGGATGTAATTGTAGTCCGCTCTCCATTGCTATACTGTAATTGAGATGTTGGAAGCTAATGTCTTTTTACTTGATTGTTTAAGGCCTGGAACTGTTGCCCTGCGTGAAATTCGCCGCTACCAGAAATCAACCGAGCTGCTGATCCGCAAGCTCCCGTTCCAGCGACTCGTGAGAGAGATTGCTCAGGATTTCAAGACTGATCTGAGGTTCCAGAGTGCTGCCATAGGGGCCCTGCAGGTAAACACCATTATACCTACACACTTATCTGTCGCTATAGATCTCCTATTGGAGGTCTTTCATCTTTTGCCATTTTTATCAGATTTATGAGGGTGGCAGATGTAGTAAAATCTAGACTGACACTTATGTAGGGCCTGAGCTTTTACCCAAATTAAAGGAGAACTATGAGGCGAGTGCTTTTCACTCACCTCATAGTTCTAGCCGACCTGTGACAATGAGACTGTCACAAAGTCGGCTCAGTAGATCGGGAGGTGAGCGAACACATACCAGGTTTGCTCACCTCTCGATCCTGTCACGGCTCTCTGCCGTGACAGGGGAGGGGCTGGATTTCCCCTCCCAGCTCCGATCCTCCAGCGCTGACTGGCCGGACGGGGGAGGGGGTGGGTACAGCTGGCTCTGCCTCCTAGATGGGCAGAGCCAGCCGGGGCGGATCCAGACATAATTGTCAGGATCCGCTTCAGCGTCTCAGTATACCGCAAGCAGCAGCTGAGCCTAGGGTGACGGGAGAACGCTAGATTAGGTCTGTGTATTTGTGGCTCAAGTGTGCTATTAGAAGTAACTTTGTAACAGGTGGTGAAGGAGTTTTTTTTGGAAGACAGTCTCTTCTGGTATATAAATGGCTGGCTAGTTTTTCTTAAGACTTAAAGCCCATTTCCACCTTTTGTGGTGGTATTTAAAAATAAAAATATGCCAGCATTGTACAGTGTACATGAAGCAGGCATATGTGGTTGCTGTATGTGAACAAACCACCCACCTTTTTATTAGTATTTATAGTGACCCACACACACCCATTAGTATTGATAGTGTACAGTGTTGTGTGCAAAGGCAGAGCTGGTGTTTAGTGATCTTGTTACTCAATCACAGGTAGGGGGCAGCTGCTTTCCAATCTGACTCTGGTGTCAGACCATTTCCTGTGGAGAAAACTTTGATTTTGTAGGATTCTGGTCTAATGAAAAGCTCATTAAAAAAAAAAAGCCAGCAATGCGAGTAATGAAAATGTGCACCCGTACATTATCACCACCTCTATTACCACAATAAATGCTAATCCCTTACAAAGGTGGAAATAGACTTTAAAGCTCCACATTCATGAGTCACTGATGTGAAACTAGTATACAGCAATTAGGTCAGAACTCTATTTGCATACTTCGTCATACTACAGGAAGTGTAGAAGCTTGCCAGTTGCATCAGTCTGGGTACCCAGGCTGCAAAATTTCCCTCTATACTATGTTCCCTGGGAGGAGAAACCAAGGTTTTGTTTTTTTTGGTGACCGTTTAAGAACCCTGAGCTGTCTGCATTTGGCTGCAACAGTTTTTATTGCCCTCTATTGTGCCACAACGGCAGGCTGGTCTGCATAGAAGAGGCTTCAGCACCTCTGGGTACTTGCCGGTTTTGCTTACGGCTTCCTTGATGGCCATTATGAGGTTGGGAGTGCAGAGGATTTCCTGTTTGGAATGGCCTGGCTCTTAATCATAGAGACTCCTGCAGTTATGTTCTAACTAATGCCAGTTCCTTTTACCGATCTACAAAAAATTCCCTGGTTTCCTTGATTGGGAAGCTTTGCACTGACCTGCATGCATGTGTTCACATGAATCATTTATCTGGGAAGTGATTGCTTACATCAGCTGCTTCATGCTTTGTTTTTGCAATGTGATCTACCTCCCTAATTCCCTGTCTTTGATCCTTGCAGGAAGCTAGCGAGGCCTATTTGGTTGGTCTGTTTGAAGATACTAATCTCTGTGCCATCCATGCCAAGCGTGTGACCATCATGCCCAAAGACATCCAGCTTGCCCGCAGGATACGAGGGGAGAGGGCATAGACGCACGTGGAAACTATTTTTTAGTAAACGCCGTATATATTACTTTGGTTTTATTTCGTGTTTATTTTATATAAATCTGTATTTTTATCTTACAACCATTCCATCTGTCAGGGTGAATGCTTATGATCAAGGCTGCCCTTTGTTGCCTGCAGAAAGCAGGGACTTCAATGTAGGACAGCAGGTGCTTTTTTGCTATTTGTATGATGTTCCAGGGTGCTTTGCAGCCAATGCAATAACTTGTTCTATGGATCACTTGGCTTGACTAGTCAGGGGGGCAATGCTGCCCTCTAGTTGGTTCTGTCTAACTGCACAAGCCAGACACATTCACCTTTTGTATTTCAGTTGTTACATGCTCATTTACAGAGTTGATCAGCAACTGTGTATAGGTTCATCAGATTATCATATGGAGATTGCTAGTCTGATACCACTGTGAATCTTGTCTGTTAGTCACTGTCCCATTGTAACTCATAGCTGTGTAGTTGAGTCAATGTTCTGGTGCTTAAGTGCAGATTGATGTGTTAACAAGGCAGCTAAACACATATGTGCATTTATCAAAGCTATTTTATATTGTAGTGTCACTATTTTAAATTAAATGTTTTCCAATTAGTCCTGTGTGCTCATTTTATTTAACACATCAATTTTGTATAAAAATATCTTTATTTACATAAGTGGATACAACATACATTGTGAGAATGTAAGGGTAAGCAATGGAGTGGTCTGTATTGACATTCACTGTCTTCGTTAGTACTTCCTGATTAAGTAGTGTTGGTTCAAATCACACAAACCATTCTGTATGCTTGAATCCTGCAGCTGTAATGGAAGCATACGTTTACAAAGTGAATATTGGCTTAAATACAATGTGCATTGGAAGGATAGTAAAGTTCCTGCCTAATTGTTCTAGTGCAGGGGTGCCCATTAGGTAGATCGTGATCTGCCAGCATCAGCTTTGAGAGCTACTGGTAGATCACGAAGGGTGTGAATGGCGGCCCCTTTATTCCATTTTGGTATATTTATTTAACTGTGTACACATGATTACCTATTAGCCTGAGTCTGCTGAGCCAAGCTCCCCGACACCTTTCTGGTAGATACTGGTGGTTGAAGTGCTATGTATTACATCAAAGAATATTAGTTTACACAGCCTGTTGCACTGCACTGTTTGCAAAATACAGCCGGGAGAGTGAGGGGAGAGACGGCCGGGAGAGTGAGGGGGGGGTTTCATTGGTAGATCTCGTGTAGCTTGTAATTTGAAAAGTAGACAACACAAAAATTGAATTGTCTGGGTGCATTCATGGTTGTTAACCTGCATTGTAAGAAAGCAGCCCATTCATTTTAATTGGCTCCCAACTCACCCCAGTGCAAGCAAAAAGGCACAAACACAGCTCATGGTAGTATGTTGCTGTAAGGTGTAGTGCAGCTGCATAGCCTTCAGCATATTGGGGTGCCAATAAAAATATTGGGCACCACACATGGGGGATTTTGAAAACTGCAGCAGCTGTGCATGGCAACCAATCCGCTTCTCTCCATTTCAGCTTTGAAAAAAAATTGATGCTGATTGGTTGCCATGCACAGCTGTTCCAGTTTTGATTCCCTTCATTGAATTGATTCCCTTCATTGAATATGTAGTACAGAACTACACATGATTGCTGAATACATGCATTTTAGTGGACACTTATACCCTACTATTGCAGTGTAGCAATAGATTATTGGTAAATGTTTGTTAGCAAGGATGAGCCGGTACCCCAAACATACACACTGACTTCTGACCTACTTCATTGTCTTGCCTTCACATAGTCCTAGTTCTGAAACCAAACCAATGCCAGCTTCATTAGACTTCAAACTAGCAGGGAAAAGGTGCACATGAGCAGATCCATATACAATGTCCACAGCACCATTTTAAGCTAAACCCTATGTTGTAGCTGTTATTCACCCTAGAAGTGGCACCGTCATTGAAAGGCTAATGTAGTCCATGTCTAAATTGAGTCGACCAGTTAAAAAAAATAAAAAATAACCTGACTGGAGACAAGTGCAACTGGCCACAATAGCAGCTGGGATTAGTGACGTTTGCTGGCATACTAAACTGATCCACTCTCCAACTGGATAAACGCTCAGGGGGATTTATCAAAACGTAAGCAGACAAAATTGAGCAGTTCACCAGGGCAACCAATCAGCTTCTCTTGTTCAGTTAAGCTTTGCATGTGAAACATAAGCTGATTGGTTGCCATGCACAGCTGCTCCAGATTTTGTCTGCTCCAGTTTTGATAAATTCCCCTCTGTCTTTTGGCTTTGGTACACTACTCCTGTCTAGGTAAAGCGCTATCTACAATTCCATCTGGATCTAGCCTCTTGCAATACTGGCAAATGTTGGAGTCCTTCAGGTGCTATTCCATTCATTCTGCTGTAATCATTCATGAGAACTTAATGCCAATGCTACAAGTGGCTTACATTTCCTAATCTCTGTAATGCTGCCTAGTGAACTGCACATTTTCTCATCTGTTGAGACTCCAAGTCATTCCTCTTCAGGTGATCTGCCACTTAGGAGGATTGGACACAGACTGCATGCCACTCAAGAATCCCTCCTACCAGCAGTCCTCAGTTTTTTTTGTTTGTGTCCTAGGAGAATGGAAATCTCTTCAGCTCTATTGTAAGTCCTCATTGAGACAAGTGAATAGGGTGGGTAGGTTGCGGTGTTGTGCTCTGGCCACAGCAGCAGTCTGCTAATGCTGTATACAAACTGGCCCATTAGTGGTGACTAAAAATACCAAACCTGGACAAACTCACAAAAAAAATCAAGGTCCAGCCATTGTGTTTGGGGACAGAATTGCTAGTCACCTGAAATGCAAAATACAAGTCTGGCTGAGCTGCTGCTATTTGCACACGGTGTACATGCAGCTGTCCACCGGCCACCCATATGAATGATGCCTAAAAGACTTTGCTTTTCTTGCTAGCACCTATTTCTTGTTCAATACAGACTCTGCTCAGGGTTTTGGGAGTAGCCGAGGGCTTGCCCTCCACCTGAGCCTTACTGCTATGCCACTATAAGTCTAATTCTAGACATGCTGTACCATGTACCCCCAGCTCCCACTCTTTAACATCTCCAGTGCTGCTTGCATCCTGGACTCACATTGCCCTCTCCAAGAGTCCGCCATCTTCAGAGTCCTAGGTTCAGTGGAGTGTGATGAGCTACTTTGAACAATTGTAACCGTGGAGGCCACAAGTGCATTCCCAAGCCCTCCCCTTTCTGTACCATCTGCATGTCGCCTTTAAGCCATCTGCTGCTGAGACTGAGTTGTTGCAGTCCTGATCAGGCAAGCATGCCTCCAAAGAACTGCTGTCTTTTAGAGCCCCCTAAGACCTTCTGATGCACCAAGTATTATTCTATGGACACTGGGAACACCCTCACTACCTACATGCTTCCCCAAACTGCTAATTAGTCTTGTACCAGTTTGGATACTTTCAAGTGTTTGACTGAGGAACCAATCTGATCCATGTAGCCTTTGAGGGATGATGCCTCTTCAGATCTACTCTGCCTACCATTATCAAGGACATTACGGGTGGCCAAAGCTCCTATCTGCTTCAGTGGAAGAAGCTGAAAAAGCAGACTAGAGTCTTCTCCCTCGCTCTCTGTTAAAAAGTGTCCTTTAGTGTCCATTTCTCACCTTCCATGGTCCTGAAGCTTGGTTCTCAGTCCGCCTACAAGAACTGGGGCTCAAAATCCACCAGATCCTCAGAAAAACCTTCCTTTGCAAGAGAGTGCACCTACACTTTCCAAAGTGGGAGCACATTTGTTAACCTGTGCAGACACTCTGCTTATATCTCAGGACACTTGGGTGTTGGCTGTGGCTTCTAAGGACTAAAAGCTGGAGTTTCACTCTCTACCCCTGTCCGGTCTTATGTCATGACCTTCCTGTGTCACTGCACAGATTAGCAGGTTTCATTGCCCCAGTTTCTTCTACTCCAACCAGTAAACCGTTCCCAAACCCAAAAGGTTGCATTTGCTCCAATCTTGGATTTAAAAGCACCGACTGTCTTCAAGCTCATTTGAAATTGCCTCCCTTTTACAGGGAGACCTTTTAGCTTTAGCTTGCGGATCTCAAGAAGGCCGGTCCCTATCTTTCCAGCACATAAGCATTTGCTGTGGGACCCCTAGACTACAGTTTGTGGCCGTACCTTTCAGGCTCTTTTCTGCATCTTGCGGGTTTGCCGCATTCAAGCTCTCCAGCCCTAGTCTTCTAATTACCTCCTTTTGCAGGAGAATCCGTGGTCTGGTTGTAGCCTCCTTGAGGCAGTCTTGTGCCAGACTTCTACAATGCAACAATCTGTAATGGTAAAACAGGTCAGGCTAGTCTGTTTGGGTGGCACTGGAATCAGGGAGGTTCTTCCTTTCCTTGGTAGATCCTCATCACTAATGCCAGCTTGTTGGGCTAGGGAGAATTTCTGGGCACTATCAGTGTAGGGCACATGGTCAGAGGAGTATTCTTCTGATCAACATCCTAGAACTTTGGCAGTGCTGAACTATCCTGCTGGAGGGTCATCTGACCCAGATTTAGTCAGATAACACAGCAGTGTCATACATCAATTATTAGGGAGGAACCAGAAGGCTCATCATGACATGCGGTAGATCAGATCCTGATGTGAGGATACTTCATGTTCCAACCTTGTCCGCCATTTACAGTGCTCAGCATGAGTACACCCCAACAGATGTCAGAAAACCTTTACTTTCCTTTCAGAATCCTGATTAGTTGTTGCAGCCCTAGTCGGCTCCATAGATCGGGAAGTGAGGGAACACATACCGTTGCTCGCTCACTTCTCAATCATCTCCGCGCAGAGAGCTGTGACTGTCACTCACAATTCCCTCCCCCCCCTCCACACTCTGATCCTCCAGTGTTGACTACTCCGTTCTGGACAGGGAGGGGGCGAGTACAGCTGGCTCTGGGTCTAGATAGGCAGAGCCAGCTGTCATTCACGCAGCTGGGTGGAACAGCATTATCAGGATCCGTCCCAGCTGCTGCGGTCTCAATATACTGCAAGCTGTATATACTGAGCTTGCGGTCACAGGAGGAGGTTAGTATATGTCCATCCATGACCCTTAAGAGAACTATGGGGGAAAACACTTACCCCAGAGTTCTCTCTTAACACCTCGACAGGAGCGTCTGCTGATGAGAAGGGTTGAAGAAAATCGTCATGCAAGTTCACTGCAGTTAGCTAAAGAAGTAGAAAGCCAAAACGGGGGTGATTGTTTCCCCGTGAAACAATACGGCGTACACCGCAGAGGAATGGCATGCATGAGTGTCGTCCACAAAGGAAGCCTCTCCTAAAGGCCCATGCTGAAAAAGAAGACTACTGGGTACAGTGGAGTGATGAGCCCAAGATCAATGTTTTTGGAACTGATGGCTTCTAAACTGTATGGCGTCGCAAAGGTGAGGAGTACAAAGAAAAATGCATGGTGCCTACAGTGAAACATTTTGGCGGCAGTGTCCTTCTGTGGGGCTGCATGAGTGCTGCTGGTGTCAGGGAGCTACATTTCAGTACTATAAAAGAGTCAGGTGTTTTACTCTCTCGTTTCAGAGACCATTGGTCTATCATTCCATGCAACTTCGTAAGATCTGAATCTGGTTTTCTCTGTGCTTCAGAAACTGCCATTTAAAGCTATGAGATACATTCCTTTCTCTATTCTCACCCACAAGGCGGTATTGCTTGTAGGCATCACCTCTGTGAGGAGAGTGCCTGGATTGATAGCCTTACTCAAGGAACCCTTTCTGGTTTTGCATATGGGCTAGGTTGTGTACAGGCCTAGGGCTTCTTGTTCGGTGCATGTTCCTCAAATTTCCACCCATTGTCTGCATGTCATTCAGACAGTAAGAGTCTATCAGCCATTGCTTCTTTCAGAAAGACTAATTCCATTTAAGTCCCTGTAATGTTGTTGGACAGACTATTATCCAAGCTTATGGGCTCACAGATTAGATTCCACCCTCTTAGGCGCACCCCACTGGATCTGCGAGTGCTTCTTGGGCTTTTGGCCTTAAGCAACTGTTTTCCAGATTTGCAAGGCTGCCAGTCCTCAGCTTTCTGTTACTTTCAGGGGCCTGTTAGCATTTATTTGCTACGTTTCCCACTCCTCAGACTGATTTTTAGAGACCCCAAAGGTGAATGACTTCCCTCAACTGACAATAAAGAAAATTAGGATTTTTGTACTCACTGTAAAATCCTTTCCTTAGAATCCACTGATGGGCATCTATTTTTTAAAGAAATTTATTTTAAATCCCCCCCCCCCTAAAAAAGGGGGAGATATCAATAGCCTATACTACACATTGCTCGAGGTTCATTTGTATCAATTTCTCTTCCCCCTCACCTCTGATTACACGAATAGCACCAACGGGTGGAAGTCATCATCCCAAGCCCAATCTCCTTTACAGCGTGTCGGTGACCATACCCACCAGTTCACTTTTTACTTTTTGGTTGTGGCGCGTCCTACACACACCCACACTTCTCTCTCCTACCCCTCCAGGCTTCAAGGGCCTGAAGGTTTTAGGTATCCATGATTTACTAACCAGCAACGTTACTGTCCTGAAACTGATGAGTCCTAGTGACGGAGGAGGTGGAGGAAGGAACCAAAGGATGGGCAAGGCTTTCAGAGGCTGCAGAGCTGGAACAGAGGGAAGGCAAGACATACAAAGGCCACCAGTGAAGCAGGCATAGCGTCTTTTATTGTTGTAACCCGATGGCTTTGACTCTAAACAGTATTTACAACTCAGCAGCATAATTACTCACCAATTCGCTTAATGACCTCTTCACACTCTATTTGGGTAGGTGTCTCAAACACAAAACAGTTAAAAGAGTTCATATCAACGGCACCTTCTTTTTCCCTATAACAAAGATAATGCAGTTTTATTACAAAAACTCAGGGCAGGTATACATATTACATTATGGGGGGAATTTTTCAAAACTGGAGCAGACAAAAATCAGCTCTGTGTGTGGCAACCGATCAGCTGCTCTCTTCAGTTTGTTCAGTTAAGATTTAAAAATGAAAGAAGCTGATTGGTTGTAATGCACAGCTGCTCCAGATTTTGTCTGCTCCAGTTTTGATAAATTCCCTTCTATGTGTTTACTATAGGTCTCTCCTTTTCTCATTGCTGACAACTCAGTCCATGAGGTACCATATGCATTGTAAGAGACATGTCAGACAAGAGATCCTGTAAGAAAGCACTTAACTCCTCCTATGGAATCAGAGACCAGCAAGAACCTTCTCTATTGTTGCACTCAATGACTGTTAGGGAAAATTTCCCTTTCACTTTGGTGATTCTGCTGCTAATGGCATCAGCTGTGGGGCCATGTCACATTAGGAATTTTTAGCCGCTGCAACTTATTTTCTCTGGTGACCTGTAGCTGGCCACAGATTAGCTTCTGTATCTCTGTACAGCTACAAGTCGCCAGTGTGCCATGATCACTAGCAGATGCATTGGATAACATGAGTAGCTCATGCTATTGGTCGCTTTGTAGCTAGCTTCAAATTCTACATTCAAAAGCTTCAATAACTCAGCGACTGGGATGTCAAGTCCCTGGAAATCGCTGGGCCTTGACATTAGTCGTCAGTAAAATAAAAGGCACTTTTACAGTCCTCTGCATCATTTAGAAGTTCAGATTAGGCACTGATCATCGTTATATTAGAGATCCGGTCTTAAAGTGTATTTCCACTTTTGCAGTCAAATTTGAGAAAACCCCTCTGTATTTTTTGTTATATGTTTTTATTCACACAGCATAGCCAAATGTTTTTAAACTAGTATCGGCATCGGTGCTGATACCGAGTATTTGGGCGAGTACCTGTACCTCGCCCAAATGCTCCGATGCCTAGCCCGATACTTCCGGTATTAGGAAGCCGGGCAGCGAGTCGTCACACGCTGCCCAGCTTCCTGATTGGTCAAAAGCTGGCCAATCAGGAAGCCAGGTGCCTTGTAATGGATAGGTGGATTAGCCCTCCGCACACCTTGCAGCAGACCAGGCCAATATAGAAGATGGTGCTCGCAGTGACAACCACGGATGGCGCCGTGTAGATACAGAGCAGAAACAGAAATCACCAGCACTCAGCAATATCATGAAACATTGTAATGACGCCGCGCCCGTCTTTCTGATTGGTCAGGAAGCCGGCTTCATGCTCCCTCGTCACCTCATGGCGAGCGAGCATGGAGCCGGCTTCCCGGCCAATCAGGAAGCCGGGCACCATGTCATTACACAGCGCCCGGCTTCCTGATTGGCCAGAAAGCTGGCTCCATGCTTTCTTGTCACCTAGTGACGAGAAGCATGGGGACGGCTTCCCTGCTAAATCGGGAAGCCGGGTGGCGAGTCCTTACATGCCGCCTGGATTCCTGAGAAGCATGGGGGCGGCTTCCCTGCTAAATCGGGAAGCCGGGTGGCGAGTCCTTACATGCCGCCTGGATTCTTGAATGGGACTTCCGGTGCTCGGTATCGGCGAGTACCGGAAACAAAAAAAGCGCTACTCGATACCGAAATACCGGTATGGGTGCATCCCTAAAATATTTCCTACCTTTTAGATGTTTTGTCGCAGCAGTCAACATGGCTGATTGCAGTTTTTCTGGGCACCTTCAAAGTGATCTATCCTTACAGAAAGACTCAGGGCTAAAATTTGAGGATTGTGTTTCTCTAATTAACATTTGAATGCAGAAGCCAGGGTAACCCAGGTGTGGGCAAACTCAGGCCCTCCAGCTGTGGTGGAACTACAAATCCCATGAGGCATTGTAAGACTCTTACAGCCACGGGCATGACTCCCAGAGACAGATGCATCATGGGATTTGTAGTGTCACCACAGCTGGAGGGCCAGAGATTGCCCACTCCTGCTTTAACCCTCACTCCCCACAGCTCCTTCTAACATTGCAAAGAAGGAGAAGCCAAGTAGAAATGTTACCCCTCAAGATGACAAGAAACCCTAACCAAAGTAACTGCTAAATACAGGTGAAACTCGAATAATTAGAATATCGTGCAAAAGTAATTGCTGCAAAAGGGGCCCAAACCAAGTACTGAGTACATATGCATGCTTGTACTTTTCAGAGGTCCGATATTGTTCTATGTACAATCCTTGTTTTATTGATTGCATGTAATAATCTACTTTTTTGAGGTTGTGGGTTTGGGGTTCTTGGGGTTTTCATGAGCTGTAAGCCATAATCATCACAATTATGACAAATCACGGCTTGAATTATCTTGCTTTGCATGTAATGAGTCTATCTCATATATTAGTTTCACCTTTTAAGTTGCATTAGTGAAATAAATGAACTTTGCACGATATTCTAATTATTCGAGTTTCACCTGTATTTGTTTTATTTATGCTATGTGAACAGGAACATGTGACAGATATAAAAAAGGCGTTATCCCAATTTGGCTGGGAAAATGGAAATACACTAAGTATGTACTAATACATCTCAACTATCATGCCACTTGTCTGAATCTGCTGTCTAGCTACAAGAAGCATATAATACAGAAAAGAAAGCTAGTTAGTCCATTTTCCAGGTTATAACTTTGAACCTGAGCTCTGGACACATTTCATCCAGCTATGTCTTTGTTTACATCAATAAATGTATTTTTAAAGCACAGCTTTGTCTTGCAGAGTAGGTCTTAGACTAGGAAAGGAAGGATCAGCACTCTAAGCTAAAGGGGGGGAGGGGGGGCTTGACCAGGTTGGACTTAACCACACTGGTGGTCATGGACCTGGCAATGCAGTCTGGCAAGGCAACCTAGATCACAACACTAGCTGAATAGGATTACAAATATTTGGGCGAGTAGTGTACTGCTTGAAGTTCAACTTTAGAAAGATGGAATGCAATCCTACAGATGTTCTATTTGACGGGGTACTTACACAGCACATAATGCAAACACTTTTTTGTTATCCACTCTGCGTCCCACACTGGAAATCTCTGGGTATAGATAGTGAAACAGGACCTGTAAAACATGTCTCGTTTTTAGATTTCCGAAAAAGGATTGCTTATAGGTTATAAGAACACACATATGCTATAAAAAAGGTATACAGAGTTTACAAAACAAGAACAAGACAAATCGTTTTGGAATCAATGCACACGTGTGTGTGTGTAATATATACACACACACACACACACACACTTGAGTTGCGCATCTTTATTTTGTCAAGTAATTGCCTTCTTCAATAAAATTAGCCCCTTTGTGTTTTCGAAGCTGAGACAGCAGAAGCAGTGTGCTTTCAGCCACTGTCTCTGATTGAATCTCCATATGGCACCACATGAAGGTAGGCAGAATAAAGGGGATGAGCAGCTGCTCTAACGTACTCAATTGTGCGAGTAAACTTTAATTCAAGCTGTTGAGCTCTCTAAGAAACTGGCTTTTTTCAACCTATAAGATATGGAAAACATGTGAAAAGGAGTCCAAAGCTCCACCTGCCGGCTGCATAGGAGAATACAAAATATTGATTTGCAATATTTCATACATAACTTTTCTCCAGTAAGGAAAAGTTATCAACTTTTATCTCTCAGTCCGGATCACAACTAAGAAAACGTGTACAAAACCACAGCAATTCTCTTTAATAGAGGAAGCTTTAAATGATTTTCACGCCTTCCGATTTTCTCTCGTCAGTTCACAAGACACACATTTCTGTTTTACCTTCGATGTCGCCTTGTCCTTTACTGCTAACTCCGTTTCCTTAATGTCCAATAAAACATCCTTATAAAAAAAAAAAAAAGGATTTAAAAATGTATGTTCTGACCCAGTAACCACATATTAAAAGGACTTATGTCAAAACCGTGTCAATCATACAAGGCTAAAGTAAACTACTACATCATCCATTGATGGACAGTACGTCATATTCATAAACCATGGGTTATACTGCTGCCTACAGGAGAATTAGACACTAGGTACAGTAACCAGAGGCCAGCCCCTAGGGGCCATGACCCATCCTTTGATTTGATTAGTGCTCTAATGCTCTAAGAATAAATGCCTTCCCCAGCTCTGTTGTTTTCAAGACTTTGTTTTTGGGGTCTGGTTGGCGTGTTATGGTTGGGTTGTGCCCACCCTTTGTTTTTGGGAACCTTCTATGGTTAAAGGACAATTATTGGCAGAGTAAAATGTACTCCTCTCCCAAAAGTTTGAGCCAACGTGGGACACTGCAGCTGTCACATGCCGCCTCTACAGCTCTAGAATTGAGCGATCACAAACCGCTGATCAATCCGCTCACTGTCACTGATCCCCACAGGGATTCCCCTCCTTTTTCTCCAGTGCTCATTGGAGGGACAGACAGGGGGAAGGGGCAGGCATAGCTGACTGACAGCTGGCTTTGCCTCTCTAGAGCCTATCAGGCAGCAGGGTGTATCCAGACAGTGCCAGGATCCTTCCTGGCAACAGCACAGCTCTGCCTTGTCAGCATATAGTGGCTTTAGTTCTCTTATTGAATAGGAATGGATGATCGTAGGGATGCACCGATACCGGTGTCGATACTGGGCATAGGGTGTATCCAGACAGTGCCAGGATCCTTCCTGGCAACAGCACAGCTCTGCCTTGTCAGCATATAGTGGCTTTAGTTCTCTTATTGAATAGGAATGGATGATCGATACTGGGCGCATTTGCAGGAGTACTCGTGAAAATGCCCCGATACTGACACTTCAAATTTTTAAACGCAAGCAGCTGCCCTAAGGTCCCGTGCTTGCTGGGGACCCCGCGGCGGTTGTGTACCACGGCGGTCTGGCTGCACATCTCCTCCTCCTTCCCGCCACCAGCACAGCCATGGTAACACCTGCACCCGCCCACGCAGCCCTGGTGAGACACCACCCATCCCCCTAAAACCCTGCACATCCTCCTGAGACCTTACTGCACACCCCTGGTGAAATGTGTATTTATTTCTTCTAGCTGACCTTTTTATTGCATAGGTTTCGAGAGCTCCAGTTAGCCTTCACCCTATTAACAGTATTCTGTTGCATCACTGTGGGATCTGACAGGGTTCGTGAGCCCTGGTATATGGCCTAATCTCCACTGAGATTCTGTCAGTGGATTTTTTGCCTTTTAATAAAGAAGACCTGTGCCAGTCTGTGCGCCTGTGTTATGTTACATTAGTTTCCCCAATAAGCTTGTTACAATTGAGCAGGCTAGTTATGGGAGGGGTTATAGATCCTAGGGGCTGACCTCCAGTTTTTGTGCCTAGTGGCATCCTCCTGTAGGCAGCAGTAAAACCCATGGTACTGAATTTGGAATGGACTCCAAGAAAGGGAGTACAAAAATCCAGTTATCAGAATGTTATCAGATATTTTATTATAAGTGAACACAGCACTTACCCTTGGTACAAAGTTCTGTTTTTGCACCTTCGTGATTCCAACATCCAGGACTTCTTTACCTCCAAACTGTTTTGATAAAAGCATGATCGTTAAATATAACAATAGCAACTGCTGGTGCACATTGGTAGAAAACTACAAATGCTAAATAGTACTTTTTACAGTAGGGATGCACCGATATATTGGCCGAAAATGGCACTTTTGGCCCATATAAAGTTCAGCTGTTCTGATTCTTCTGACATTTAGGGCCGATTCACACTAGATGCGTTGGAGCAATCTCTTCAATGCAAGATAAGGCAACCTGCCTTGCCACAGATTGGCACCATTCACACTACTGCATTGTGATGGGAATGCGATGGTGTGCCCGTAAAACTGAATGGGAAGGAAAAAAAACAAAAACAGTGTGCTATGCGTTTATCAGAGGTTCCAGGCTCCCTCCCCCTTTACTTGCACCTGATGTTTCTGCCAGAAAACACTTCCCCGTCTCTGGGAGACACTCATTTACAATACTGCATCTAGGACCAGAGGTGTATTAGGACTACAGAACACAATCCCCTCATCTTCATAACAGAGGGGATGTGTTCTGTAGTCCTCAGAGATATCAGTTTGCATTGTTCAAAGCTAACAGTTGGCAGAGAGTACAGAAAGCCAGGGCTGCAGCTAACGATTATTTTCAATTTATTAGATTAAATCGGAAGTAAAAAAACAAACAAAAAACAAACATTTATTTAAAATAGAATACACAAAACAGACAGTTTACTTCAGAATAAAACGGTATACACATTTTTTTTTAAATCGCACTGCAGTACCACCCGTTCCAGTGAGGGTGATCACACTACGGGTGGGAGGTGTATTTGGGATCTATTGAAATGAACGGCACCGCCACGCACCTCCTGCAGCAATTTCACAGGGTCCCTGGTTGCTAGGGTGCCGTCAGTCACACAGCACCATAAAACCAATGATGCTGTGCCAACAGTGTCATAGCAACCACTGAAGCTGTGTGGCCCAGGGGCTAAACAAGCACAGAGAATGCATTGTCCTCTATATTGACATTCCGGCCTCAGTTGCACCCCCAACTATGCCTCCGTGTCACACATTCATGTACCGGTTTCCAACAGATACATATTTGTTGCAGGCGCCAACATTTGTCAGGGAACGACACGGTTCTAAATAATGTTTGCAAAACTCTTTCTGAATTCCAGGGAGAGAGTACCAAACATACAATCTCTTAATACTTACCATTCCAACAGTAGCTTGTCCTAGATACTTGACAAAATACAGAAGTCTGTGGAGGAAAAGCAAAATAAAAGTATTAAAAGCCGGCATACGGCGATATCACCATCCGCCACCAATTAATCACCTGCCATCCTGCTGCGGACGATCTTGGTCGCTCTCCTGGTTTCTGGGCGTCTGCTGGAGTTGAAAGTTTGGGACCCGCTCCTGAACACCTCTTAGGTAAGGCATTAGGGGACGGAACACTTCCCCATCTTTCCAGCGCCAGCGGATTATCCGGAACACTAGAGGCTCCCCCTTCAATTTACCTAGTTCTGTGCCAGCCTGTACAATTATTCAACAGTCATTTTTTAGTGCATCTCCCATAAATAACATGAAGCTCATACAACAGTCTGTCTTCTATACAGTCTATAGCACAGTATATGAGGTGTGTGTGCACCATTCCAAACTACACATATGTCAATGTATAAATTCAGCAGAATGTTAGACTTACATGTTAAAGGACAGCTGTCATGAGAGAAATGTGTGAGCGGTCATTGTTGACCATCTGAAAATGTTAGCTGCCTGGCTGTCTCTGGCCTCAGGGTAGGTTCACACCATTTCCCGGATCAGATCTGGTCCTGAAAATAATGTGAACCTGCCCACAGTTCAAGTGCATTCCAGACCAGAGAAAATGAGACATGCATGGATGTGGTGTGAATGGGCCCTGAATCCTTTAGGACCATGGCCTGAAACATGTGAAGTGTGAAGTCAGAGGAAAAGGCACACTACGGATCTGCATACTTGTTCAGGGTCAATGACTCGAAGCATTAGGCAGGTTTCCTTTAAAGTCTGCCTCCAGCCAAAACTGGTGTGCTGTAACACATCACATCACGCTGCAATGCATAGTAATAGAATACAAGTCCAAAAAGGGGAGGGGTTTAAATAAATAAAAAAGGAGGAAGAGACACGCTGCAGTGCAATTTAAACACACATAACAGCATGTGCCAGTTATGCCAATGCTAATCCATACGTTGTGAAGAAACCCTTACAGTAGTAGTTACCCTTTAAAGCCTACCTGTTCAAGAACTGCACCTAGTTTGACACACACACACCAATCCTTGTACAAATCGCCTTTAGATTTTAAAAAAACCTTGTCATAGCACCGATTTCTAATGTCTTTCTATTGTGCATCACTGTTTGTATAACAGAGGACTCTTCCAGGAAATGCTTTGTAACTGTCCAGTGTGTTTGATGTTTTATATACTTCACCAGTGAAATACCTGAATTTGGCTTAGTATCAGCTTCTTCCAATTTCCTGTACATGGACTCTTACTGAGAGAAAAATGTGCACGATTAATATGCATTCAGGTATACTGCATACAAATGTGCTGACAAAGAACATAAGGAGGAGAGAGAGGGGACACCACTGTATTCCATAACTGTAAGTGAGGTCATCCACCTGGCTATGCTGTGTAAATCTTAGAACTGGATGGACAGATGTACAATCCCTTTGACAAATAGAACAGCATCAGGTATTTAGTAGTTTACCAGGTCAAATATAAAGCTAAACTCCAGGTGAACAGTTGAAAGATCTCCCTCAAAATCATTAAAATTAAATACTTACATGCAGCATCCCCCAGACTTTTTTTTTCCTCTTATCTCTATAGGTTGAACTCGATGGACTCGTGTCCTTTTTCAACCTAACTATGTAACTATATGTAAAAAAAATGTATGTAGTGGAAGGTGCTGCCTGATTGGCTAGATCAGGTAGGTCCTCATATTACATAGTTTTATTAGGACTAAAGTTGATTGGACAGAGATTGCATGGTCAGATTGTAATGTGTATGGCGAGCCTTAGCCCCATGTCTTTAACCGTCTACCCGTCTCCACAACAAAGACTTTTAGTACTCATGTTTAAAACTATTGTTACCAATCAGATTTCACCTGTCAATTTCTAGTTGATGTGGACTACATAACAGTAGATCATACTGATGGTGGCCATTGTACCTTGTATAGCAAGAACCAAACGTCTAGCATAAGGGTTGTCAGTATTACCGTCTCAAAAAGAGACTGCTTATGATGCCCACATTGCATTAAATCAGACCAATCCCATAATCCTCACCTGTCCGTTATATGCATGGCGTAGTGATACTCCATTAATTTCATCAATAAGGTCTCCTGCAAGAACGATTTCATCTACTTCAGTCTGGCTGTCTGGCAGTATTTCTACCACGAACACCCGACCCTCCACGTACCTGAACAATACAAGAGAAGAGGTGGAAAAACTGCAATGACACCACAGTGCTCATAGGTCATTAAAGGGGACATGGAGGTGAAATTCCTAAACTCGTCTTCTGAAAATACCAGTTGCCTGGCTTTCATGATGATCCGGAAATCTATCCAAAATGTACATTTCAGATTTAGGATGACATCAACTGGCGTATACATTGGGGACAGTGTTTTTGCTGAGGAAGGGGCCACCTGGTCCCGAAACGTTGCTTAGGAGATGTGTATCATATAAACATTATTGACTTTATTACTTTTGGAGTGCGTGTGACTAATTCTATTTATCCATTGGGGACATGGTTAGTGAAAACTCATCTCCAGTCCCCTCTCACACAAAGCCAAAAAAAGGGGGATCTATAATTATATTATAGATAATTATAGATTATAGTTACAAATTAAAATTGGTTTATAAAATGAAAAAAACGTATATGTGGCTATTGGTGCCATAAAGCCAACACAGTTCAACACTGCACATGTTGGCTCCATGCCCTCCTGAAAAGGTGAGGGAGGCAACATCTAGAAGTGGGTAGGTTTGGACTTTTAGGATGAATTAACGAGGATTGCAATACCCATGCATTTAGCTGTAGGGGAAATTTAAAGTGACCCTAAACTCAGGAGTTAAATCTTAAAAAAATATATTTAAGTACCTTAACAATTAACAAAGATGTAACTTATTTATGCATCATTTAGTTGCCATCTACAATTACTACAATCTCAATACAAATTAACGAAACATGAGATTGTGGTCTATCACAGGAGTGAGCTTGGAGCAATGGCTACTTTACAACACACACGGGGACCATGGGGAACAAAAGTAGCCACCCTCCAGAAGGAAGGACAGTGTCAGCACCAATTCAGAGATGATTTGAGGATCTACAGATGAGTGATACACAAATCAGATACATTTTTATTAATAGTTAAGGTACTTAAATGTATTTTTAAGATTTAACTCCTGATATTAGTGCCACTTTAACACTTCGCAAAATAGATATTTTTAAAATGGGGACCATTGTTGCCACGGCTCTTTTTTTATTACAGAGACCAAGGTAGCCAGTATCCTGCTCCCAGTTTGTGCCCCTCTATGGTCCCCACCCAGGGGCACTGGATTGCTTTTACCTGGCTTGGTCTATGTCTCTTACATGAACAATGTGTTCATGTTAAAAAAAAAATAATATTCTGCTGTTGATAAAGTAAAAAAAAAAAAAATTCTAATTAGATCTATGTATTACGAAATCAATTGTGTAATCATTACAGCGAAACTCCCTCCTGAAGAAGCACTTTGTGAAATGCATTGATAATTTAAACCCGATTGATTATGATTTTGTGAACATTGAAATACTTGTGACACTGTGGATCACGGTTGTGACATTTATATGTAATGAGCTTTTCAAAATTTATATTATACAGGTTGTTTGCAACAGTTGAACGAATTGACATTTTAAAAATTGAATAACTATTATTATATGATGCTGTATTGATCATCATAGATACCAACAATAGCCTCACTTAACCTGCATCAAGGGCTTTGTCAAACAACATTTGTACCTTTATTATTATGGGTATGGTAACCTTGCCCTTACACCTGACCCAAGCATAAATAATCATCACCACTGGCTTAGAGTGGATAAGTTCATCTTTTGCAAAAATTAAAGAAATGCTTAATTAATAATATATATACAAAATATGCATTTCTTTAATATTTGCATGCAAGCCTGGGAAGCACTGCAATCATGATCACTCCATCACAGCAGCAAATCTCAGACCTCTGCACATTTTCAAACGGTCAAAGCTCATACGGAGGTACGGAGTTTTAGTAAGGCCCCATTTCACACCTAGGCGTATTGTAAGAAAAACAAGAAATACATCCAAAATCCAGCTACCCCTCTATATTAGTAGCCCAGTCATGCGTGCTGTCCAGCCACCGCTGTACCGCTATACCCACTATGTCGAAGTCCTCTTCAATTAGCCTAATTCCAAGCTCCTCTATTTTATTTGCCAGACTTCTAGCGTTGGTGTACATACATTTAATCCCTCTCTTTTTGTGGGACAAAAGTTACTACCTTGTTGTTCCCCACTATTTTTATTATTATTCTGCCTTGATTTTGGTAGTCCGTTGGTAGTTATACACCTTTTATTAAATTTTGTTTTCTCTTTTTGAGAAAGGTTAAGGTGTTACATAAATGAGTAAAAGCAGACCATTGTAAGCACCCCTGTCAGTGTTAAATAGTTTGCCTCAATCCTCTATCTGCCACTTTTGTTGGACAGTTTAGTCTGTTAAAAGGAAGTTGTAATATATCAGGCTTACTTAAACAGGTGAAAATAAAAAAGGCCAAAAAAGAAAAAAAACTTATGCAGCCACCACATCTAAGAACTGATAAGCTGCAAAATAAAATTTTTTGCTTTTGGGTTTAGATATGCTTTTTTTTTTTTTTCCCTCAGCAACTTTTGACACAGGTTCACTTAATAAATAATGTATTCAGTAAACTGGATAAATGTTTTTATCAGTTTTCTAATTGAGGAAGACAAATAAGCCAGAAAGGTGTGTCCAATATACTTAAGTTCTAAACCTTCCCAAAGCAATTAAAAACCACAAACACAAAATTGTTGGATATTAAAGTTGTGTCTTGGTTTTATTCCTCAAACATAATTTTACTGGTAAAGATTCAATTGTTTTCTCAAGAACTCAAACTGATCTTTATATAGTCAGCGCCATTTATAAAAGAACCCAGACAAAGAAGTGCAGCTTTGGAGGAGGAAGGTGCCGTCACCCAGGCAGAACAAGTAAAACCAGTTAGAGGCAATTCTGTATTATATCTTATGAGCAGGAGTGATGATTTACACAGTGCCAAAACCGGGCAACACCCTATAAAACAACACAGCAAGTGGCTGAAATGTAGGTCAACGGCCATATACGAGACAGGATATTCACACGGCATCTTAAGCACCTCCCACTCAGGTTTTTAATGCAGCTTTTCCTAAAGTGATTATTAACAACCACTTCCAAAACCATCCACAACTCTGAGACGAGGTTGGAAATCTAGCCAGGGGCAAAGTATCGCCCTTACCGTCCCCTCTGCTCCTCCCAAGACCTCCTGTTCTCCAACTCCCTCGTCAACTCCTCCCATGCTCCCCTCCAGGACTTCTCTAGAGCCGCTCCCATTCTCTGGAACACCCTTCCACAACCTATTTGGCCATCTCCAACTCTTAGTTTAGGCGAGCCCTGAAAACTCACCTCCTTAGGGAAGCCCATCCCTCCTCGACCTAACCGCTAGGCTATTACTTTCTCAAACAACTCATTCCCAAACAGCTACCACCTGTTGCATAATTTACCCCTCCCTTTTAGATTGTAAGCTCTCACGGGCAGGCCCCTCCTAACCATCTTGAATTGTATTGCATCTGTAATGTCTTCCTTATATTGTAAACCTCTGTGCAAACTGTTGGCACTATATAAATCCTGAATAATGATAACATCAATAATAAAAAATAAATAAATAATATTATCAATAATAATAATAATAAAGTGAACCTGCTCAGTTAGAAGTATGGGTTCTGCCATTGCTTCATTATCTTTTTTTATGACAGTCTCCTGGTCTGTCATTTTGATCCTGGCTTCACTTCCTAGCGAGTCATGGACCTCGACAAAGCATGCAGTAAGTGAAATCTGAAATCTTCCTGCATACAAATACTATGTAACAGTTGCGTGGTGTTAGCGCTTCTGCCTTGTAGCACTGGGGTGACTGGTTTGAATTTGGCCAGGTCACTTATCAGCAAGGTGTTTGCATGTTCTCCCTATGCTTGCGTGGTTTCCTCCCACACTCCAAAGACATGCTGGAAGGTTAATTGGCTCCGGTCTAAATTGTCCCTGTATGTATGCCTGCACGTGAGATAGGGACCTTAGTTTGTAAGCTTCTTGAGGGTAGGGACTGATGTGAATGTGCACTGTGTAAAGCGCTGCGTAAAATTGTCAACGCTATATATATATAATACTATTTATTAAGTCAGTGACCCACCAGATGGTAATGACAATGACAACTCCAGTGGCGAGACCTTTATCAATCAGCACTGGCTTCCCCCATAGTCTGTCCTGACAGGTCCCCTTTAAATATGCTTTTTTGCCCCTTATTGTAAATAAAACCCAAGGAGCCACAGAATGATTGTTGGGGTTATATCACACGTGCTGTAAAGCGATCTGTATTTATAATTCACCTTAATACCATCCCCAGCTCTCGACATGGCACAGTCTGATAAATAGCACACACCTAGAAGACACAAGAGAAAGGTGTTTTATCCTGAATATCTGCTTAATTCCTTTACACTACCAGCACAGTTTAATCATTCAAAAAAATGGATTACAGTAAAAATGTGAGGGGAAAAAAATAAAATATGCATTGAATGAAAATTTATTTATACCTAAAAACAAAAATATTATATATTGCAGTATAGAAGTGGTGGCTGCATTAGTTTTCTGTTTTCAAGCTTTCTCTCCAATATTTTCACCTAGGGGTCATGTCCGTAACACATTTCCTCAGGATGATTGACCATTGTCTCAGAATGACAATGTTCACTTGCTGCACTTTATCTATAGAGGAGCAGCGCACTCTAGGATAAGAAGTGCATTAGAAGTACAGAACACCTCACAATAACATGGGATGTATTCTGTAGTCAACAGAGGTGAACTGAGCAGGGTTGATCACACGGCTTGAGATACCAGAGCAGAGTAGATAGGACAGTACAAGATTTGTGACCGGAATGACAGGGATTTGCTGTGTATGGAATATCTTTCTATCCATTCTTCCATATGATTTTAATGGTATGTTTAACAGATCAAAAGCAAAGGAAGCAAATAAGAAGCTCATTGTTGGGGTCAGAGTAAACTAAAACCATGTACCTATGAATTGTGTGAAGATACAACAGACTGAGGGTTGTGTTACCTTTTTTTTAAGCCAATCATGTAAACAAAGTGTTTCTAAACCCAAGAAAAAAATAATGTTGCAGTTAATCAGTCCTTCCATATGGTGGCTGCATTAGTTTTCCT
The DNA here is from genome assembly GCF_000935625.1 of Nanorana parkeri. Taxonomy (NCBI): domain Eukaryota; kingdom Metazoa; phylum Chordata; class Amphibia; order Anura; family Dicroglossidae; genus Nanorana; species Nanorana parkeri. Next base: position 474,680 of record NW_017306797.1, on the reverse strand, counting down.
TAAACCCCCCCCCTTGCTTTATTTTCACCTGCTGATCCTGCTAGCAACACTTCCTGTCCTAGAGTGACTACACTCATTTACTATACTATATCTACGGAGAAACAGCATGGCCACCCTTAGGACTGCAAAAGGCTGCCCTCTCCAAAACATAAGGGAGAAGTGTTCTGTAGTCCAGAGAGAACGGTTAATATTCAATAGAAACCGAGAGCACAGGAAGGTAAAAAGATTACTGCATTTCTGACAGCATCAGATTTTGAAAATGTTCTTTTTAATTTTCACATAAACTTTAATTGGGGTCCTCTGGGTGTTCTCCTTCCTTCCTTCTTTCCTTCCAAAGGCAGGTTAGTTTGGTCCCATGCAAGCTGGCCCCTGTGCACATTAGTATATGTCTGCATGACATTGGGGAAGCTGTAAGCTCCACTGAGGCCAGGTTCACACCATTTTCACATAGATCCGCACCAGATTTTGCCGCGTTCAGGAGCATTTTCTTTTTTCCGCTTAAAATGGGGATTTAGATGGGTTCCAGTGCGCTTGTTTGTGTTTTTGATGCATTTCCATATGTTCCAGTCCAGAGAAAATGAGACAAGCAGTATTTTTTTTTAATCTAGACCGGAACAGACTGTGGTGTGAACAGAGCCCAGAAATACCATAGGGATACATTAGGATTCTTTTTTGGTCCGGGAACACACTGTTCTAGTCTGGACATGATCCGGACATGGTGTGAACAAGCCCTCAAAGTAGACTCTCAGCTCAATGGTCTATGTAATCTATAGCATTTGATAATTTCCTGCTCTATATAAATGAAAATAAACTGGTACGTAATGACTAGGACAGACTCCTGGTAATGACCTCCCAAACTAACATTGTGTTGGTCGCCACTGACCCGAAGAATAAAATACATAAAATGTCAGCCATTTTGAATGTAACAGTGTGAAACAGTGACAATGGAAAAAGGATTACAATGGGGCTGATTTATAAAGCAGTGGTACGGCCTTATCACAGCTATTCTGCCACTTTAAAATAAGAACAAAACATTAATAAAGCACAGTGGTGCATTTTACAAGTGTGTTTGTTACGTCCCACTCATGTCAATGAATTGGGGAACAAGGAGAAAGTGAAGATGGGTGTACACGGTGCACTTTAAAAAGGCCCCAAGGCATTAGGAGGCTGGCAGCAATCCTTGCTCCATCTTCACCTCTAATGTTAAAATTACTTGCAACAGTAACAGAACACTATTTTGTGCACCTAATGTCTAGTAAATTAAAGTGGAACTCTAGAAAGAAATACACAGTTTAAATTGGAAAAAAAGTGTGTATACAATTTTCTGTGTACTTGGACTGCACATGTGCTGTGTGTGTGTGTGTGTGTGTGCGCGTATATATATATATATACACACACACACACACACACACTGTTTCCCAAAAAATTGGACCTAACCCGAAAATAAGACCTAGTACTATTTTTGGGAATTGCTAAAATATAAGACCTACCCTGAAAATAAGACCTAGTTGTGACCATTCCCAGGGCCGGTGGTGGCATAAGGGGAAATGAAGCCAGCGCTAGAGGAAGCGAGGCGGCAGCGGAGGGAGCAGAGCTGCATAAGTCGATGCCTCCTCTATAGCGCGGGCTTCTGTCACAGGCGGAGTGATACCAAGTGCGCTCCGCCTTTGAGGAATTGATAGTGAAAGTGCTCATTCTGGCCAGCGATTAGTTAGCAAAATGGTCTTGTAAAGGTACAGCACCCCTGATCACCATATTTTTGTACATGAATACATGTAAACTGTTGTACATGAATAAGTGTAGATTGTTGTACATAAAAAAAAAAAAAAAAAAAAAACCTACACCGAAAAAAAGACCTAGGGGGTTTTTTCCCCCCCCCCAAATCCTTCTTCTTCTGCAATTTTTTAATTTTCTGTGTACTTGTACGGCACATGTGCTATGCAGTGTGCAAATTCAACCCATTCACAGCATCTTTGGGCTGGGTCCTGGGAAGGATGAAAAAGCTGTGTGCATGCGCAGGAGTTGCATCATCACTGGCCACCCAATAGCTGAAGGGGACTTCTGAGAACCATAAATGTCGACGATGGAGATGGGAACAGAGCTGAAAACTAGAACAATCTGACAGTGCTGGAGAAGGGCGCACTTGTAAGGCAAGTGTATCCTAATATGCCAGTATGCTGTCACCTGACTTGAATCCCATAGAAAATCTTCGGTGGGATTTGAAGAAGTCGGTTGCAGCACACAAACCCAATATTAGTGAACCGGAGGCCATTGCTCATGAGGAATAGGCTAAGAGTCCTCAGGAATGCTGCCAGAAGCTGCTTTCTGGCTAGGCATCTTGTTTGCAGCAGGTCATAACAGCAAAAGGATGCTCTACTAAGAACTAAAGATGCCTGCCATGACAGGGATGAATTATTTTGAGACTGCAGAATCAGTTGAATTTGGGGAAACCACTCAAAACATTCGCTGTGTTGACCTTTTCCAATTACTTTACTTTGATTTGTTAATTGCAAGCAGCTGAAAGTTTGTAAATGTTGCCAATAAACCTGATTTGCAATGGGGGTTGAATCATTTTGATTCCAACTATAGCTGGAAATTAAAATGAGCTTCCTGCTTGGATCATGTAGGTGTGTCTGGTTATTCTGCAATTTCGGTAACACCAAGAGTACTCACCCAAATGCTCCGATACTTACCCTCGATACCGAACTTCCAGTCAGAGGGATACTTCCTCTGACCGGCAGTGTTGCAAGGGAACATGACTCGCTGCTCGGCTTCCTTGTTGGCCGGGAAGCAGGCTCCATGCTGATTGGCCGGGAAGCCGGCTTCTAGGCCGATCAGCATCGAGCTGGCCAAAGAGCATGGAGCCAGCTTGTCGGGCAATCAAGATTGGCTGGTTACCGAAAGATAAATATCGATACTCGTACTTAATACCAAAAAACAGTTATCGATGCATCCCTACTAAAACACTTACTCCTCCAGCCTTCAGTGCCTGAAACATGTTTAGACAAAAGTCAATCAATGCCTTGATTGACTTACAGTGCAGCCACTTCCACCCTAAGCTTGGTGTTTGGTTTGTAGAAACTTGTAATGATCTATTTTAGGTGTTTATCCCGGCATTAAATTAAGTAAATCTAATAGGTTTATTATATACATAACGAGAGTAAAAGGGTGTCCGCCCCCCCCCATTTTACTGATGTGACATTTCACTTTAATATGCTTAGAGAAACGTAAAAACTTCACATCTTATTTCTATACCAGTATTTTCAGTATGAATTTTTGGCAGACAAACAAAGTCAGCATGTGAGACGACATTTCACATAAATCAGCAATAGAGAGGAAGATGGTGATTACCGGTAGAAGCCAGCTCTCATCAAGGAAGCTTGAATTCTGCAGAAAGAGAACACCGGAGTTACAAATGTGCCTATAATTACTAAAAGAGAACCAGCAAGTACAAGTCTATCTTCTTCTTGTCTCATTAATAATCCAATATGCTGTCCAAACAAATCTTTAAGTAGAATATAGTAATGCTGATGTTTCTGGCAGTCCTTCACAACATTATATAACTGAGAACAGCAACTCTGACTCTGAACCTGGGGGTGGGCAACTCCGGCCCTCCAGCTGTGCTTTAACTACAGATCCCAACATACCTCTGGGACTCATGTCTGTAACTATCACTCTTGAAATGAGTCATGGGACTTGTAGTTCCACAACAGCTGGAGGGCCAGATTTGCCCATCCCTGATCTAAGCCTTCAAAAGGACAGAACATTTTCAAACAAAGGAATTTACCCTGTCGGAAAACACAGATGACAATAAAACTGGAGATATGATCTAACCCTTCTTCACGGTCCTCTAAACCTAAAGTGAATCTGTGCTTCCACCATGCAGGGTAAAAATCAACAGGTTCCCTTTAATCCTCCTCTTCCCGACAGCACATACTAACCCCTACTTCACTCCCCCATAGCTGAAAGGAGCAATCAGGAGCAGGACAAGTTACCCAGTGCGAGATAAGAGCCACTCAAGTTCCAGTTTACATGGGGCAATGGACTCCCCCATGTGACAATGCTGGTGCGTCATAAATCAGCCCAGTGGTATCACATGCTCCTCCATACCTGAACGCACCAGGTATTTCTGGAGCGACGATGGAGTAAAGGAAAGGCATTTGCTGCAGGAGACTAAAACAAACCTTATGCTTTCCTCTGCATGGAGAAAACCACCAGTAGGCTTTAAAGCAGAAATCCGGGAGGAAAAAATTTTCTTAAGCCTTGCAGTGGGGCCATGTCCGCACTGCAAGGGTTAAGTGCTTGTTTTTGTCTAGGTTCAAAAATAGCAAAGTTATACTCATATCCTCTGAGCCAGCTTGCTCTTAGACCAGTCCCTCCGCTGCAGCAATGGTATGACCCTCTGCGTCCTCACATCCTATACACCATGTATAGAACGTGATGACTATGGGACCCCAGACCGCTGCAGCAGAGGGGAACCGAGGTGGAAGGGATCGGTCTAAGAGCAAGCTGGCTGGAGAATCAGGCGAGTATAACTTTAGTTTTTGAACCTAGACAAAAACCAAGCACTTATCCCTTGCAGTGCAGGGGTAGCCCCACTGCAAGGGTTAAAAATAATTTTCAGCAGAGTTCTGCTATGGAAACTTTTTTAAACTTATTTTTTAAACCTATTTAATACCAATGAAACATACAAAATGGCCACTGCCCACTGCTGAAAACTGTCAATGCATGGAGCTGTGAGGGATTTAAACTTACCAGAAGATCTAGAGCAAAATTGCTTTGAGACACAACCAGGAGCAAAGACAGGAAGGGTTCTGTAAGACAAAATTAGGTAAGACCTCAATTATTTTAGTTTGGGGAATTGTGTGGGTCGTTTGTAATGCGTGTAGTAACTGAGATAAGAACGCCGCCTCGAGGCCGCATATTGGTGTCGGTGGCTCACGTGGGCGCTATAACGGCATCAAGCGCGGCGGCGTGATTCTGACGTCACCGCGCTATTCGTGGGGCCCCAGCCAATCCTGTTGGACAATTACACTCGTCCCACAGGTTGGAAATAGCTATAGTGTATATCTCTTATTCTATTGACAGCTGAGTGGGAAGGGAAACTACATTTCCCACACAAATCGCAAAGGTCAGCAGTAATTGAAGGAATAGACGCTGAAAGCGGAATAAGAAACAATAAAAGTAAAAAACTAGACAATAGCTGCAGTTAAGGCATATGGACTCCCAACATAATGATGCCGGCCATCCCAAATGCAGGGGGAAAGAGAAGAGAAGGGAAACAAGGGACAAAAAAGGGAGGGGGGAACAGGGAAAGGGAGTAGGGAGACGCCCGACAGATCGTGAGGGAACACCGCATAGAAGGACTCCAATTTTTCCACTAAAGTATTTGTAAGCAGAGACTGTCAAAAATTCATAAAACACTTGTCAATGTATAAAGCAATAAACTTCAATCATATAAATTGTCTGTTGCATATATGTACATGGGCACATAGACATGTACCCCATTTTATACAGATGTATAGGTAAGTATAGTTCATTGGTTCTATGGCATTTTTTCAATTCTAGGGATGTGATCTCTCCAGAATACATTGATTGTATATCACATGGTTCATATGTTTATATCCTTGTAGTTATATTCGCGTATATTTACACATAATCGGTCATTATAATGGGCCTAGGGGAAAACATTTCCCACACTTCTATTTTCGTGTATTCAGTTAATGGTAGTTCCTGGTGGGCATTTTTAATTATTAACGGGTGGGAGTGATGTCTCCTCTTTCTGTCCTTTATGAAAAGCATGACCCATGTACCTCGGTGATCGGATGTTGTGTCCCTCCTCCCTTTGTCCATCTCTTGTAGACCCTTACTGCGCCGACTGCCTTCTGCCCCCTGCTCGAAATCGGGGTCACTTGACTCTCACCCCTCATTTAAATATATTTTTTATATATTTTTCTTGTTTGGAGTTGTCATTCATCCGGTGCCTTTAAAACCCCACTTTCTCTTTAAAGAACTCTTTGTGTATACCATTATTAGGGGTGTGGCACCCAATATCCAGGTCAAAAAAACTTCTCTATTCAATAGTAACTGAGAGTATTGAACACACGCTGACTAGCAAATTAGAGATAAGTACTGCATTATTATTTTTTATTATGAAGGCTCACTGGAAAAAATAGGTTACGTTACCTAAATGTTCCTCATTTCCAAGCACAGAGAACAGCGGGTCATACCACTGAAAGAAAGGAATACATTAGCACAGAAGGAAAGGGGCACTGTCTGCTTGTTCAGTGATACACAATTCAAAGTAACTGAGAGCCACGCATCAAAATCAAAGCTGAACTCCTGGCAAGGATATAATATATTGCAGATATACATACATACAGTACATACATGTTATGGTCCAAACAACCCTACCAGATAGCACAGTCAGATCCTTCACCCCCATTGTAGCAGCAGCACAGTTTAATCAAAACTACCAAGTCACAGGCCTAGCCTGCTGACTGGACAATTAAGTGACAGCAGCAAACTGATGGTGTTTCTGCTTCTGTCAGTATGAGCGCTGTTGCCACATGTGCACTACATGAACCTAATTGGCTCATGTAGATGCCCCTCCCTCTCCCAGTGCATGTGCTGCTTTGCAGGGAATTACAGCGAGGCCGACATGAAGACAATTTCAGGTAATCGCACCAGTTATATTTAAAACATATTTCCGAATGTTTGATATACAGTATAACATATTGCATTAGTGTTATTTTTACATCTGCCTTAAATTCAGCTATTTCAGTGGTCTAAAATCTGATTGGTAGGGATGCACAGATACCGATACTAGTATTGGTACTGATAGAGTATTGGGGTGAGTACTCCCACTCGCCCAAATGCTCCCGATACTGGAACTTCCAGTGTCAGGAAGCCGGGCGGTGAGTCATTACACTATTGGCTGCCAAGTTGCAAGGTCCTCTCAGGCTCCAGAAGGCTGCACAGCGTTATGCCATCACAAAGAGGCGACTGGTCAGAATGGATACAGACGGCAACACTGTAATTACTAGTGAATAGGTGGAAGGGTTGTGGGAGAACTTTGTGGGAGGAGTTTTAATACCCAGACATTTTATGGATTGATTTCCATGTTTGAAATAACTACAGCATGAAAACCATACGCAATGTTCCAATCTAACCCACATTAAAGAATAATGGAACAGCAGAGGACTGGGGGATAAAAGGGAATAATGGAGCTCTGTTCTACCTTTAATTTTAAATAGAACTTTAGAGGATAGAATGACAGTAGCCAATATTATTGACTTGTTTTTAGAAAAGGTATGGCATGGGAGTTCAGACTTTACTAGAGCCATGCTTGTTCCAGGTCTGTGACATCATGTAGTAAAGCCAGGATGCAAATGAGTGCAAAGACGCATGCAGCTCTAAAAACAAAGTCATCAGTGGGTAATCCAATATTACTATGCTTACAGGTACAAGGGAATGGATTCCAGGGATGGAAAAAAAAAGCACAACCAGCTGTGGTTGGCTGAAGTAGCCATGTTAGGCAAGAATGATACAAAAAGGTTCTAACTAAGAAATGTTAACGGTGGTATAATATACTACTTTCAGAAATAGACTGTAGGGAAAAAAATATATATAGGGTGCCTTCCTTCCACCCCTAGACTGAAAACTGGACAATTAAAGCAGAACTCCAGGGAAGCAGGGCTACCCCCATACTGTAAGGGTTAAGTGCTCATTTTGGTTAGGGAGGAAAATACCCATCCAATCCTCAGAGCTGGCCGGCTATGACAGCAATCCCTCGAGCCAGTCTCCTCCTCCACTGAAGTGATGTTATGGCCTTTGGCAGTCTCACGTCCTATACACAGAGCGTGTAAGACGTGAGGACTCACAAACCTTAGACCGCTGCAGCAGAGGGGGAAGAGAGGCTCCAGGGACCAGTCTAACAGCCAGCTGGCTCTGAGGAACAGGTATAACTTGTTCCTTGTCAGTACAGTTGCATGAGACACACATTTGACTTGCTCCCAGACCTGCCCCTGGGGATTGGAAGAGGGCAATGCCTAGTCCAGGAACGTACGGTAGCTGCATTAAAAAAATCTATTTAATGATTTGTAAATGAATACCTTGCTGCAGTAATTTGTGTCCTAGGTCTGCTTGCATTTCAGCTTTAAAGAAGAACGCTACGTTTTCATTGTAAGGGCTAACTGCTTTTTTATTTGGCCCCTAGACAAAAATATGATCTACTCACCTGATCTTCAGTCCTGCAGCATCAGTCAGCGCTCACCTCTCCACCTTCACTCCAGCTGTGGAATATCCCTCAGTATCCTCACATCTAATGCAGGTGAACAGGGGCGTCCCCTATAGTGGCCGCTTGGTGACACCCTGCTGGGACATCATCACGCACGTGCGTAATGATATCATGCGCGTGTACCTGCCGGCGGCCATCTTGGTGATGATGTCGGCAAAGAGGAGGGGATGGTTACCTGGTGGGATACAGTATGCTGCCGGGCCCCTTCCTATCTTGTGCATCTGTCGGGCTCTCGGTCCATGACCCAGTGCCTGACTTTTCAGAGGGGGGGGGGGGGGGGCGGGGGCAGCCAAGAGAC
>NW_017306797.1:458789-466039 GCF_000935625.1 Nanorana parkeri | reverse complement strand
CGGTGGTTGGGTGGTGGGGGGGGGGGGGGGGGGGGGCGGGGTGACACCAAAATGACGGTCAGTCTTTTTGGTGTCACCCTTCTTGTGACGCTACTGCAGATTAATGAACCTACAGTAGACATGAGCCTACAGTAGACATGAGAACATCAGCAGGGCATAGACCACCAGAGCCAGGGGAAGAGAACGTAGGGAATGGTCTAGCAGCCAGGCGGGATCGGATGAGAATATTTTCTTTAATTGCACCCCTAGACCAAAACAAGCACTTAACCCTTGCGGTGTGGTGGTCACACATATGCAACATGCTGGTGCATTTGTAGCTCCATACACTACAATCTAGGAGTGTATGAAAAAACACATGCAACATGCATTTTTGGGCAGTTCAGCACATGACAAGCCCCCTTCCCCTAGCAACCTATAGTTTATTTCACCTTAATTGGCCAAAAACACACAACACGTTAAAAAAGCATTAAAATACATAGTGCTAAAAAAGCAAGTGTAAACTGAGACTTATGTTTTGTTCTTCATATGCTACAAACATTATGTCACAACCTACAAATATAACCCACCTCCAGCAGTCTCTGCGTGTGCTGCAAGTGCTGGGCCGCAGCTGCAATGGCCTTCCTGTTGAGTGCTAGTCGCAAAAAGAACCTTCCTTTTCCCTGTGCAGTTCGAACCTTCGTGCAGGAAACAGTGTTCTGTATCATGACGGACAGGTGTGATACTCTATGAGATAAAAATAGATTTAAAAAAAAAAACGTAATGAGCATACATGTGTAAAAACAGCAGCAATCTCCAAAATGCCTGTCAAGAGGTAAAGGGCAAATTTAATTATCAAAAATGATAAAGTTACATACACAATGAAGCCAAATCTACAGAAAACTGGCATAGACCGACAGAATATGCTCAGACCTATCTAATAAAATGCGCTCCCTACTTCACTCACTGGGCACTGTTAGCATACATCTAGAGGGGTTTTCTCAAATTTGACTGCAAAAGTATAAATGCACCTTAATTGCTGTGTGTTCCCATTCACGAAAAATATTAGAATGAAATAAACAAATAAATGTTTACCCAGCAGGCAACATGGCTGACTCAAGTTTTTCTGAGCACATTCACAGTGATCTGCCTCATAATTCTCCTTTAAGTAGGGTATGCAGTGACAAAATTCACACAGTGCGTGCCTCTGTCGGCACCCTTTCTCCCGGCATCCTTCAATCAGCTGATCAAATGGAGCTTGCAGCCAATCAGCTACAAGCTCCATTAGGGCATTCTGACAGAGGCCGATACAATGAAAAGCAGCAGGGTATTACTCTATCAATGCTCGTTGCTCGTAAGCGTTGGAGGAATCTGTTCTATTTTCTTTGTTCAGCCTGTACCCAGCTTTAGAAATTCAATTTGTAGATTGTGTTCCTGTCATTAACATACAATACAGAAGCCAGACTTTGAATCCTTTAACCCTTGGTTAGGACTGGCAGTGTTCAAATCTACTTTACAAATTATGATAAAATGAGCCAGCACAGTACAGACAGGGTTAAACCCCTTGTGACATCATCGTCACACCCCTTACCCCTCAAAACCCCTCCTATAATTACAAGATAGAAGTAGAAAGGTTAACCCTTAAGTCAAGAAACCCGAACCCAGGTAAAAACAATTTAAACTGCATGAAGTATTATTTTTATTTAGCTTGTTATATAAATGGGAACATGCAACAAATAGAAAACAGGTGCTATGCCAATCTGGCTGCGAAAGTGGAAATACACTTTAAGATGCTATTTGTCTCAACACCAAAATTTGCTCCCTGATGCTGATGAAAAGTTTGCCGGCACAGAGATCTGGGCACTGCGAGATCTCAGTGCAGAAAGTCAGAGCAAAAACAGATTGCGGAGCCAGGATTGTGGTGCAGGAGGATCTGGGTGCAGGAGAAGTGAGCATGCAGTTATGGCTGCATAAGGGAGGGTTACAGAGGAGGTTCAATTAAGCATTGGAGTTGGATTATTGGGGGTGGGGTAAGTGTTAGGGTTGCGGTTACAGGGAGGAGATGCATCATGGTTACAGAGCATTAAAGCAGAGCTCCAGGCAAATAAAATCTTAACCCTTGAAGTGTGGCTACCCCCGCGCTGCAAGGGTTAGGTGCTCGTTTGGTCTAGGGAGCTAAAATAACCTTAAGGGCTAGTTCACACCAGACCCAGTGCGTTCCTGCCCAATTCTGGCTGCAGTGCAATCCCCCCGCACCAGAACACGTGGCGCATCAATGCCTGCGTTCCGGTGCAGTCAGAAAAAATGCTGCATGCCCCATTTTTTCTGACCACACTGGACCGGAACGCAGGCATTGATGTGCCACACATTCCGGTGCAGGCGATCGCACTGCGGCTGGAGGGCGTGGCTGAGGTGCCATGGACTTCATGGCACCGCCACGCCCCCTCCCCAAAACAAAGTGAGGCGGCCGGAATGTGATCCAGTGTGTTCCGCCCAGAACAAACTGAGGGTGGTGTGAACTAGCCCCAACTACGATCCCGACTGTCTTAGACTGGTCCCTTCAGCCTTGCTCCCCCTCCGGTCCAGCGGTCTAAGGTCCTGTGAGTCATCACGTTCTATGCAGTGTATAGAACATGAGGATGCTGAGGGACATTAAAATCACTGCAGCGGAGGAGGAGACAGGCAGGAGGGAGAGGGGGGATTGTTTAATACCTCTTTATTGTTATTTTATCCAATTAAGAGGAATTCCTTTAGAAATGACAGAAAGTAAACACTGTAAAGTGCTGGCTGATGGAACGATCTGGGCTGGGATCTTCTGTCATTTTATCTTCGATATGGCCAACAAATGAATGCAGCACATACATATAGATATAGACACAGACATGATAGAGAGAATACAGATGATGATTAGAGATCATAAGTGATTTTGATTCATTTTCTCAATTTAAAACAAAAAACACACAACAAATGGTCATGTATGGGCTCATTCGTGTCCGTGGTGAAATGCACAATCAGACATCTTTCAGCCATCAGATAACGCATACGTGAGTGCCAAGCTTTATACGCATGCTCCATTACCCACAACCAATGTATACCAACCATGCAGAATTTTGGTTCACACCTGCCACAGGTATCATGCTGAGGAAGATCCTCTATCCAGTGCCAGTAATCTCTTCTCTTTATTCCTAAAACCCCACCTAGAAGAGATAAAGATGTACAGATATAAATGTATTATATATTCCGTATGCATTTGTAGGATTACTAACAAACCAGAAGAACTGAAAACAAAAAACTTCATTAGAAGTATACATTCCTTTTGTCAGTATAGCGGCTTCCACTCAGTTCTTGTATCATGGTCAGTAGAAGAGTCAGTGACATATTTATCATACAATATACTTATCATACAATATGTACCACACAATGTCAGGGTGGAGAGAGTTTCTTTTAATTAATGCATTTTATATCTGGTTGGTTTGTGGGTGCTGTGGGCTCTACAATCCCATGACACAACATAGCAATATTGTATGTAGAGAACATAAATGTGACAATTTGTAAATGTATCAAATGACATTCCCTACATTACTATTTATATGATCCCCATGTGTAATGCTTCTGTCCATGCAGATAGTGTCCCTGGTGGGAACTAAACCCAGGACCTCAGCATTGCAAGATGAGACCACCAATCATACCTACGAGGCCATGACTAATATTATTGGAGAACAGCACAGTCATTGCACAAAGTACAAAAAGTTCATATCTGGAGCTGTAATGAAAATAAAACAGGCCCTGCAGCCAATCAGCTTCTCTCTCTCAAATCTTACCTGAGCAAACTGAAGAGATATGCTGCTTGGTTGCCATGGGCAACTGCTCCAGATTCTGTTTGCTCCAGTTTTTATACATTCCCACCCCTCTGTATATATGGCCTGGGATTAGTGAGGTAAGTAAATATGGAGCCCTAGATTAGGTAGGCAACTCTGGCTCTCCAGCTGTGTTTTAACTACAAAACCCAACATGCCTGGCAAGTCATGCTTGTAACACTCAGTCTTGCAAAGCCTCATGGGACTTTTAGTTCCACAACAGTGGGAGGGCCAAAGTTGCCCATTCCATTACTAAAAAGCCACTGTTGTGGCATCATTATACTGTGGCAGAGGTAACAAAACGAAAGCCGCTCTTTTGGCATGTGAATTAGCCCCCTATATGTGTTGCAACTGTGTATACAACTCATGGAGATCATATGTACAGACTTACAAACAGGAATGTAAGGTTTTAGTAAAAAAAGATAAATCCGAGGTAGACAATATTTTAGGGACATCTTACTCTTAATTCCTTTACGCAGGATCATCTCAATGACATCGCACAGTGAAGTCAGACATGGGGAATCATCATTGATAGGATCAGAACCGGCTGTCTGCAGTTCAAGGACACACGCTGTGATGACAAAAATAAAACTTTTTTTACACCATCTAAAAATGAATTTGCCACTAAAACATACAAGCAGTAGTCTGAAAACTTTTCCATTATTTTTAAGGGACCAGTGCCCCCAAATCTGACATTTCAATAGGGGTTGACTGTGGTGGACCAAATCACCCACTGACTTTTTTTTTTTTATAGATTTCGTTTGGGAATTCCAAAGTGAGACCTCCGGAATTCTTGATGCACTCTCTACGATGTAAAGTAAATTGCAGTGCAGCAATGCCTAAACCGTTTTAGATATAATGGGGAAAGGTTAGAAGTCCTGTCAGGTTTTACTGCTGGCTCTGTTAAGAGAGATTTCCCGTCACTTTCTGTTCTGGGGACAATGTTTGGACAGGAAGTGAGGGAAAGCACATTGCAATTCTTGATGACATGAAAAAGAACAATGCAGAACAAACGTTCACTCATTTTCAGCAAACTGTGTGAAAACAAACCAATATCATGACGCTTCATGTACATGCCTGCCAAAACCATGGATGACAGATTGTTGTGGACCATTCCATGCAGCTGGCTAACCAATCAAGGGCTGGCAAGAAACCGACTTGCCCTCAGTTGGCAGGGCTTGCCAAATTGTATTTTTTAAACTTACCCAATGGGTGCAAATGTGATAGCACTCTTATCTCCTTTCTACAAAAGGGAGCGGTATGGATTTAAACTTTTTTTCTCCCCCGCACAAATCAGATAACTAAAAGGTACTCATACACCTTACGATTATCGTATGCGATCGACTTTTCGTACGACAATCGGAAGGTGTATGGGCAGTGTGCAACCGCCAGTACCGTACAATCGTACGACTTTTGTCTTTCCTGCATGTTCGGAGACTTCATTCGATCGTACGATTTTCGCAAGGTTGGTGGAGTTTCCGGAAGTCAAAAGTCGTACGATTAAAGGTGGCCATACACTGTACAACCATCGCAAGACCTTAGTCTTGCGATGGTTGTAAAGGGATTAAAAAAACGTACGATCTGCCCATCTTGGACAGGCAGATCGCACTCTCGATCATCACAAGCCCGCCCCCCTGAGGGGCAGGCTTCCGATGACCGCAATGCTGAACGGGCAGTGTGCGCGTGCGCACACCGGCCCGTTCAGCATTTGTCTTCCGAGCACCGTTCTAACCAGCCGAGAATCGTACGATTCCCGGCTGGTTTTCGAACATGCTGGTTCGACGGAAGACGTGCGACCGTACAGTAGAAACGGTCGCACGTCTCCGTTCACACTGCTCGATTCTCGTACGATCGCGGGATTTCCCGCGATTCTCGTACGAGAATCGAGCAGTGTATGGGCACCTTAACACTTCTCATGCGCAAACGAAAATACGTGCGGTCGATTACCGCAATTCGTCCAGGTGTTTTTTTTAACTACCGCTGATTGAACCTTGCTATAATCGGGTCAGGATAGGGCCGCCATACGACAATCGTAGGACGGTTCGGTCATCGGACGAAAAGTTTCGTACGATAATCGTAAGGTGTATGGGCACCTTTAGTCAGGTGCTCGAATTTATAGCAGGTGAGGAACCCTGATCACTACTAATCAAACAAAAAAAGCAGACACAAAGGAGGACAAAAGAGACAGACTGGTCAAATGCATTACATTATTGCACAGGTGTTCATGTTCAGTATTTTATGTATAAATAAAGTATATTTAAATAGAATGCATGTTAACATGCCCTCAGGTAAAGCCTCCAGGTAAAAATAAAAAAATGGGTCTAGAGAGGGAAATCTAAGCATGTATGGCTAGCAATTTGCCTGTGAGTTTTCCTGGCCTTTTCCTCAAACATGTCAGGTCCAAGCTGCCGGCAGACACCCATGAGTTTATCTCCCATCTACAATTTGCTGTATCCACTTTCCCACTTATTAAATAAAATGAGTCTTTCTGCTTTACCACTCACACAAGAGAGAGAATATGCTGTGTTTCACAGGGCTTCCTATATTTAGAAAAATATGACTCATGACAAATATGTGACGTACGCCCGGCCCAAACCCGCTGTACTTCAAACCCACGTGACCATACACAAGTCTGAACCGAGCGTAAGCGTCACAAGCACGTGGCCAGGGCCGGCCTTAGGGGTGTGCGAGCTGTGCGGCATGGCAACAAGGGCGTCGTGCGGTCGACTTCTCGCCCCCTCACCGCTGGCCATCCGATATGACAGCGCTCCCTCGTTATTGAGGATTTGGTGTCCTCAATTTCTTTTCTATTTTAAAAGGGAAATGTCAGGGGTCTGTTTGGACCCCTAATATTTCCCAAAGCCCCCCCAACAGTACAAAATAAATACAAAAATTTAAAAAGGATTTTAAAAAAGTGAAAACAGCCCCCCCTCACACACACGTATTATTAGACATGTGCGAAGACTAAAAATTAGTTTCAGATGAAAATGAACGAAAACTAAAAAAGTTGTAATTTTTTCAGTTCTCCCCCGGCCCACACACACACACACCAGTGAAAGTTCTCCCCCAGCCCACACACCAGTGAAAGTTCTCCCCCAACCCACACACCAGTGAAAGTTCTCCCCCAGCCCACACACCAGTGAAAGTTCTCCCCCAGCCCACACACCAGTGAAAGTTCTCCTCCATGCCTGCTCCTCCCCCATACATCTGCCGAGAGCCCACCCTGCTGTCATGTCACACCTCCTTATCCCCCTGTGTACACCAACCTTTCAGCGTGCCCAGCAGCGGCTCTTTTCCTGCCATCCTCCTCCTTCTTCTTACTATAGAGCCGATCACACGTCCTCCCCGCGGCTTACAATGACAACCCAGCGAGCAAACATAAGGCTGCCAACTGAGCGGCAGCCCGGAAGAATAGCG